>NC_057799.1:524401829-524701829 GCF_018294505.1 Triticum aestivum | reverse complement strand
GCATTACAACATTTTGTAACGGACCAAGTAGAGTAACAGATCAGCGTTCACTTCTTGGTTCCTTGTAATGCATAACTGAAACACATCTAGCTTAGATGCTTTGAATCATTAGAAAGGAGTTTAAAGTGAAGAAACTTCCCACCGTGCAAATCTTTTCCTGTGTAGTACATATATTATCTCTTCTATTTTGTTCCTTGGGCTTTCTCAGAGATGAACACTGGGTTTTTTTTAGTATTATATTGGTTAGTGACGATTAACTGAAAATGTGTGGTTAATCGTCCCCGGTGCACCTGATATCCTCCCAGGCTCTTACATGAGAGTCCATTCCCACCATTTTTCTATGTCTTTCCTTCACATCGGTAAAAGTGCCATGTGAGTGGGCTATAAGCGGACGTGGAGTTTCTACACACGAGCGCACCTGATCCCTATATCTGTGCCGATCAATAAGGTCTCGGGATTTGTTCCAGTTACTTTTCTGGAGATATAAGGACGGTGCGTTAATTTGCTTTTGCCTGCTGTACGTATTGCCAGGTCCTGTGATGTGGGCCAGGAAAACGACTTCCGTTAGAGGCTTTGCCGATGAGCCGTGGGTCACGACGTTTCGCCAGTTCTGATCCGTGGAACAGGAACATGGCTTTTCTGTTAGTGCGGCCGGATAGAGTTATTGTAGGTTCGTTTCCTCTCTGAAACTTGTAGAGGCGAATCCGGGGTAGGAGACGGCGCCAGGGATGGATTTCTTGATGCAGACTATAAGCGGGTAAGCGATGGAATCTTTGGTTTGGCTTAACTAATTTGGAGTAGGATGTTTGCTGAATATGCTATCTGTTGTGTATCCGTACCAGATCCCCTGTGCTTTAAGAGGTGGAGGACAATGAAGCCCCCCATGGATCTGCCACCTTCCACGGTGGCTGCTTTGGTGGGGAAGCTGGAACAAGCGTCGGCGCCAGTCTTGAGTGTAGGCGCGCAGATCTGGGATGAAGAAGCCATGGTTGGAGGAAGGAAGAACTCACACCCGGTGTCCGCACAGTCGACCAGCAAGCCCGGGGTGGGCTAAGAGGTTAGTGCATAACTGAAAAAATCCTATTGATTTCCACTTGCTTGGTGTGCGTCATTGACATGGAAGTATGTGGTGTTCACAGTTAGTCTACTAGCAGCCTGCATATAGATTTGGGAGCTCTATGGGTGACTTGTGTTAGAAAAGTAATTTTTTTCCTTCCACTTGCGCAACTGTTGGAAACGCCACTTCAGTAAAACTTGATATGTGGGTTTCAGTTGTGGGCAGTAATTTGGTGGATATTAGTCTGTATTGCTATTCTGGCATTGAATAATTTACAATCTAGTGATGTCACTGTCGAATGGTATGTGGACTTCTATTTAGACATATTTGGGCAGAGTACGGGCCGGCTCAACGGCACCGGCAGTACACTTTGTCCAAATAGGGTGACCACTTTCGAGAAAGCAATAAAGGAATTCGCGGACAATTCCACGGAGAATGTAATTGTGCCGATGATGGGGACAAATTGTGAGATCCTCTGACTTAGCTGAAACGACTATGGGACATCAGATTCATATCACCGTCATGCGCCATCCGGTGGCAGCAAGCAATGCCCATGGACACACAACGTCATCGGCCCAGAAGGGTGATGCGGCCCAGTCCGACAAAGGCGAAGTAGGAAAGGCGGCGAGGCAGCGCACGTATGAACAAAGTAATCGATTGCCGGCCTGCTTGAGGATGAGCTGCTATGCTCTTGTGTGTGATGCTCAATTTTGTTATGTTCATTTTGCCATTCTGTAATATACAATTATGCTGCAGCTCAATTCAGTTCCCTTTTGCCACTTGCATCTCACAGTGATGTTCAATTCAGTGACCAAAGTCTCCAAAATTCAGCCCATTCAGTTATAGCATTCATTCACAAAAACCACACTGAGTGATCTCAATCCCTATTTGCCATCCTCAATTCTATTATCAGTTTTACAACATCAAGTGATATGCTCCCAAGTTGACAATGTCAATGACCTACTCTCAATTTACACCATCATTGATATGCCCAAAAATATATAATGTCAATGATCTGCTCTGAAATTAGTTTACAATCTGAAACTCTCCTGTTGTTTCCTGCAAGTCAGTTTACAACCTGAAACTCTGCTGCTTTGCATGTAAACCAGTTAACAATTTGCTCTCAGTTTTCAGGCTAGCTTGGCGTCTCCCACGACAGTGTGTCCTCGACGGAGTGCTGCATGCGTGGCAGCCGCGACCGTCCTCTTGCGATGGTGCGGGGTCAGCGACGTGGCACTTGCTTGGTGCCTCTCGAGATAGCGACGCAACCTTGCGGCATGGTGCAGCCTTGGCAGTGGTCGCCCTCTCTCTTACGATGGTGCGGGCGTGGTAGCGGCAGTCACCCTCTATCTTCGGGGCAGCCATGGAAGTGGCAGTCATCCTCCCAGCAGCGAGGGCGAGCAATGGTGACGGTCAGCGAGCGTGTTGTTTTTTGGCCGCACAGCACACATTGTTGTTACTCGTATTTGTTTCCACCTTGCTGCTGTTGGATGGCGCATGAACGGTGATGTGAATTGGATGTCCCTCTACTGTAAATGTTTCAATCAAATGGTGCCAACACTGGATCTCCTTACAGGATAAGGTTTTGCTGAGTTTGGCCCGGATGGTGAGTTGACAACCATTGGATGAACATGTGTGACACATGATCATTTACAACGAGGGCTGAATGTATGGCACATGGGCAATGAGATATGGTGGCACGTATCATCTCCATTTTCTGGTACGTGTCCAGACTTGTTAGTTATAATGTGTGCAGGGGGAGAAAGTAATCACAAAACATGTTTAGGAAGAACATGTTGGCTATGAATCCATGGGGACGATTAAGCACAATAGTTTTTCCAGACTTCTAAGATGTCGACGTGTGATTATGTACAAGTTCAACTCGCTGGTGTGGGCGTGATTTATATGCAACAGTGTGGTGGTGGTGCTGCATGTTGGATTGCAGTTCCATCTCGTCATTAGCTGAACTGAGCTATCTGAATTTGTAGAAACGCACAACTCCTGAATAAGGTTAATGCATGCGTTATGCATT
Source organism: Triticum aestivum (assembly GCF_018294505.1). NCBI lineage: Eukaryota > Viridiplantae > Streptophyta > Magnoliopsida > Poales > Poaceae > Triticum > Triticum aestivum. The sequence continues at coordinate 524,698,740 of NC_057799.1, read as the reverse complement.
AATGACGGCCCTATGGACATGTGTTTCCCCATGTCTGCTAATTTGTGAAGGAGATTCGTATCAGTTCAAATTTTGAAATACATAGGCAGCAGAATCGAGCAAGACCCATACATAACCATGAGCGGACGGGCATGGCTGCAACTAGTCAGCCCGTTGGTACAGAATCTCGACGGAGAAGGCTCATATCGTAATGCACATCCGAGCCGGTCGACACGGTCTGGACGGCGTCACATTTATTATTTGAAAAGACGTTGGCCAAGGGGACAGAGAACTGGTGTAATACAAAAGGAATACTTGATGCTATACATCCCAGGTCGGGAATCTTGGAGGGAGTTGACGATGGGGATAACGAGAGCATCTGGGCTCGAGCTCAAAACATCACTTTCGGCTATAAGCCCATTATTATACTTGCTCTAATACTCAGCAGCTAAGTTGCGAAGTTCCCTCCCTACCTCATCAGTACTTGAGCCGAGCATAATGTCCGTGACCTTGTCATCTGTATCAGTCCAAGTTCAACTGTTTAATTGGTTTGTGATTGCCTTTTCCCTCTTCCTGCTTTCTGATACCCATTATAGATTTCTAACATTCCATATCATGTAAGGCAATATATTTTGTATTTGCTAGGTTTTGAGAGGATACTTTGAATTAATTAGTTCATAATTTGTGGTGCAAGTGATGCAAAATGTCATGTACCCCATATATGAAATGAAAGTGTAATCTCATATATAAAATGAATAAGGTATTCTGTGGAACCGAGGGCATGTCACAATTATTTATTGTATTCAATAGGTTTTGCGCATAGAACCCCTTGGTAGTAAGTTGCAGCTGAATAAAAACTATGGACAATACACTTATATGTAACACCCATCATCGTGTGTCAGCTCTTATGCCTAAAAGTGGACCAAAAATGGGTTACTGTTTTTTTACTCAAAGTGCGCCAACCTAGCTTTAAATTCAAGGCTCTTTGGCTTTGATATTATGTAGAATTGCATACACTAACCAATTCACCCAAAAGTCCAATTGAAAGCAAAAAAAAAGAGTCGGGCATTATACTCATGACATTCTCACTCCATAAAAGTTATGTTTTGTACAACTTGCAACCAAAAGATTATAACTTCAAACCCAATGTACACAATAAATAATTGTGCAACGCCCCTGCTTCCTCTGCCCACGTCAATTCAAACTTAGATTAGTGCATGCAGTTCGATACCCCACCGTGAAAGTTTAAATTTTGCCACCAACATTTGTAGACACGCATGCGTCTTTAGTAATGAGGTCAACTACACCCTCATCCTGGTCGGTTCTAGACGTGTGTCGAATGGGCACCCGCACATGTGGGAGTTTGGTGTTATGGTACATCTATGTAACTCTAGAACCCTAAACTTTGACAAAAAAAATTCGCTGCTCTTCATCGTAATATTAATGATTCAGTGGAGCCATGCCAAGGGAGCAATCAACCCCTCTATGGTACACTACTAGAGGGGAATTCACCTCCTTGACCATGGGTTTGTAGTATTAGCTATCTAGCGTATCTCTCACCATGCCTTAGTTTAATAGTTCACATATATGATTTTGATCGTCATGTAATTCTTGTGGTGGATCTTTCGATATGTGATTAATAATTACTTTATAGTATTGTTATCATGATTTTGGTATTATTTATAGATGAAGTAGCAAAAAAGAAGAATGAAAGAGGAAGAAGTATATGTGAATTTCTAAGTGCAATCTAGTGCCCCTTGAGTGTTTTGCAGATTGTTGGAGAAAATAGCTAAGGTACTAATGTGTTTGCTAGTGCACACAAGGTAATATGATCCCTGGAGTCATTGAGAAGTTTGCTAAAACTTACGCGGACATTATCTGCACTGCAGAGTAGATTGCTGAGCTATTGAGGAGTATGCTATCAAGGAGATTGTGTGTAAGAGATGACCCTAAAAATTGTTGTTGAGAGCAATAGGTTTGGTATGCTGTTTGAGGAACAATTGACTACTGCGAGAGAAATGAAGACGGTGAAGAAGAAGTAGTTCTTTTTCTAGTTTCATTTTCTATCTTCGAGTCACGAGGCAAACCATACTATTAAGGGGGTTCACATGTTAGTCGAGATTTAGGTCTTATTTGAATGCTCAATCATTAATCCATCTCCCAGTGAAGTTGAGATAAATCTCATCGTGCATCATGTTTTTCCTTCAAAGTCATAGACTAGTTCTCCTAGACCGCGAGAGAATACCACAAGTAGTTGTGTCAGTTTACTTGTTCCCAAGTAAAGTTGTCACTTGAGTTTGAAATCCGGCTGTTGGGACACGTGTCGGTTGACCATTGAGTGGTGCAAGCCCCTATTGGTCATTTCACACCTCATAATTGCTCCAGTTATAAATAGCCACCTCACCCCAACCTGCAACGGTTGGTTGCTTTTGATAAAAAAAATTGCAGAAAAACTTTCAATCTATTCATCGTCTGTCAAGGTAATACAAAGAAGCCAGAAGTGAAAATTACATCTAGGTCTGTAGACACCCAGCGACGAGTACAACCACTGGAGCAAGCCGGAGGAGTGCCACCGTCATCGCCCCTCCCTCACAAGAGCCAGACAAACGTTGTAGTAGTAGATAATCGGGAAGTCCTCGTGCTAAGGCCCTACAAGACCAGCGCACCCTAAAAACAACCGCTGCCGATGAAGAGAAGCGTAGATCGAAAGAATCCAACATGTAGACACACGAAACACACACGTGACAAGACCAGATCCACGTGGATCCATCGAAGACAAACGTCGACCGAATCCCGTGAGATCCGCCGGAGACACACCCTCCGATGACGCCAGAAGCACCACCGGGATGGGCTAGGCGGAGAGAACCTTATTCCATCTTCATCTTTAGAGAGCCATCACCGCCTCGTCTCTCTTAGCAGTACACAAACCCTAACAAAATGAAGAAAACAACAAAAAACCGGAGCCCTCCCATTGGCAAGGGTCGGGATCCACCGCGCCTCCATGGCCCTAAGGCCACAAGAGACGAGGCAGACAGGCGTGAGCGTCGGCGGGAGGCAGAGGAAACCCTAGTGGTTGGGTGCCTACGAGCGAAGGGAGTCTGGTTGCTTTTTAACTGACAAGTGTTTGTTTGAGCAACCCCCCTGTCGATATATTTCACCAACAGAATACCCAGAGCCTAAACTGTTGGGAATCGTAGCATAATTTTAAAATTTTCCTACGTTCACCAAGATGCATCTATGGAGTATACTAGCAACGAGGGGAAGGGAGTGCATCTACATACCCTTGTAGATCGCGAGCGGAAGCGTTCCAATGAATGTGGATGACGGAGTCGTACTCGCCGTGATCCAAATCACCGATGACCGAGTGCCGAACGGACGGCACCTCCGCGCTCAACACACGTACGGTGCAGCGACGTCTCCTCCTTCTTGATCCAGCAAGGGGGAAGGAGAGGTTGATGGAGATCCAGCAGCACGACGGCGTGGTGGTGGATGTAGCGGGTCTCCGCAGGGCTACGCCGAGCTTCTACGAGAGAGAGAGAGAGGTGTTGCAGGGGAGGAGGGAGGCGCCCAAGGCTGTTGTGTGCTGCCCTCCCTCCCCCCTTTATATAGGCCCCTGGGGGGGTGCGCCAGCCCCAAGAGATGGGATCTCAAGGGGGGCGGCGGCCACAAGGGGGGGAAGGGGTTGCCTTGCCCCCCAAGGCAAGGGGGAACTCCCCCCTTAGGGTTCCCAACCCTAGGCGCAGGGGGGGAGGCCCAAGGGGGGCGCCCCAGCCCACTAGGGGCTGGTTCCCTTCCACTTTCAGCCCACGGGGCCCTCCGGGACAGGTGGCCCCACCCGGTGGACCCCCGGGACCCTTCCGGTGGTCCCGGTACAATACCGGTAACCCCCGAAACTTTCCCGGTGGCCGAAACTGGACTTCCTATATATAATTCTTCACCTCCGGACCATTCCGGAACCTCTCGTGACGTCCGGGATCTCATCCGGGACTCCGAACAACTTTCGGGTTTCCGCATACATATATCTCTACAACCCTAGCGTCACCGGACCTTAAGTGTGTAGACCCTACGGGTTCGGGAGACATGCAGACATGACCGAGACGCCTCTCCGGTCAATAACCAACAGCGGGATCTGGATACCCATGTTGGCTCCCACATGCTCCACGATGATCTCATCGGATGAACCACGGTGTCGAGGATTCAATCAATCCGTATGCAATTCCCTTTGTCAATCGGTATGTTACTTGCCCGAGATTCGATCGTCGGTATCCCAATACCTTGTTCAATCTCGTTACCGGCAAGTCTCTTTACTCGTACCGCAATGCATGATCCCGTGACTAACGCCTTAGTCACATTGAGCTCATTATGATGATGCATTACCGAGTGGGCCCAGAGATACCTCTCCGTCACACGGAGCGACAAATCCCAGTCTCGATCCGTGCCAACCCAACAGACACTTTCGGAGATACCCGTAATGCACCTTTATAGTCACCCAGTTACGTTGTGACGTTTGGCACACCCAAAGCACTCCTACGGTATCCGGGAGTTGCACGATCTCATGGTCTAAGGAAAAGATACTTGACATTGGAAAAGCTCTAGCAAACGAAACTACACGATCTTTTATGCTATGCTTAAGTTGGGTCTTGTCCATCACATCATTCTCCTAATGATGTGATCCCGTTATCAATGACATCCAATGTCCATAGTCAGGAAACCATGACTATCTGTTGATCAACGAGCTAGTCAACTAGAGGCTTACTAGGGACACTTTGTGGTCTATGTATTCACACATGTATTACGATTTCCGGACAATACAATTATAGCATGAATAATAGACTATTATCATGAACAAAGAAATATAATAATAACCATTTATTATTGCCTCTAGGGCATATTTCCAACAGTCTCCCACTTGCACTAGAGTCAATAATCTAGTTACATTGTGATGAATCGAACACCCATTGCGTCCTGGTGTTGATCATGTTTTGCCCTAGGGAGAGGTTTAGTCAACGGATCTGCTACATTCAGGTCCGTGTGTACTTTACAAATATCTATGTCTCCATTTTGAACACTTTCACGAATGGAGTTGAAGCGACGCTTGATATGCCTGGTCTTCCTGTGAAACCTGGGCTCCTTCGCAAGGGCAATAGCTCCAGTGTTGTCACAGAAGAGAGTCATTGGGCCCGACGCATTGGGAATCACCCCTAGGTCGGTAATGAACTCCTTCATCCAGACTGCTTCCTGTGCTGCCTCCGAGGCTGCCATGTATTCCGCTTCACATGTAGATCCCGCCACGACGCTTTGCTTGCAACTGCACCAGCTTACTGCTCCTCTATTCAAAATATACACGTATCCGGTCTGTGACTTCGAGTCATCCAGATCTGTGTCGAAGCTAGCGTCGACGTAACCCTTTACGACGAGCTCTTCGTCACCTCCATAAACGAGAAACATATCCTTAGTCCTCTTCAGGTACTTCAGGATATTCTTGACCGCTGTCCAGTGTTCCTTGCCGGGATTACTTTGGTACCTTCCTACCAAACTTACGGCAAGGTTTACATCAGGTCTGGTACACAGCATGGCATACATAATAGACCCTATGGCCGAGGCATAGGGGATGACACTCATCTCTTCTATATCTTCTGCCGTGGTCGGGCATTGAGCCGTGCTCAATTGCACACCTTGCAATACAGGCAAGAACCCCTTCTTGGACTGATCCATACTGAACTTCTTCAATATCTTGTCAAGGTATGTACTCTGTGAAAGACCAATGAGGCGTCTTGATCTATCTCTATAGATCTTGATGCCTAATATATAAGCAGCTTCTCCAAGGTCCTTCATTGAAAAACACTTATTCAAATAGGCCTTTATACTTTCCAAGAATTCTATATCATTTCCCATCAATAATATGTCATCCACATATAATATGAGAAATGCTACAGAGCTCCCACTCACTTTCTTGTAAACACAGGCTTCTCCATAAGTCTGTGTAAACCCAAACGCTTTGATCATCTCATCAAAGCGAATGTTCCAACTCCGAGATGCTTGCACCAGCCCATAGATTGAGCGTTGGAGCTTGCATACTTTGTTAGCATTCTTAGGATCGACAAAACCTTCCGGCTGCATCATATACAACTCTTCCTTAAGGAAGCCGTTAAGGAATGCCGTTTTGACGTCCATCTGCCATATCTCATAATCATAGTATGCGGCAATTGCTAACATGATTCGGACGGACTTCAGCTTCGCTACGGGTGAGAAAGTCTCATCGTAGTCAACCCCTTGAACTTGTCGATAACCCTTAGCGACAAGTCGAGCTTTGTAGATGGTCACATTACCATCTGCGTCCGTCTTCTTCTTAAAGATCCATTTGTTTTCTATGGCTCGCCGCTCATCGGGCAAGTCAGTCAAAGTCCATACTTTGTTTTCATACATGGATTCTATCTCGGATTTCATGGCTTCTAGCCATTTGTCGGAATCCGGGCCCGCCATCGCTTCTTCATAGTTCGAAGGTTCACCGTTGTCTAACAACATGATTTCCAGGACAGGGTTGCCGTACCACTCTGGTGCGGAACGTGTCCTTGTGGACCTACGAAGTTCAGTAACTTGATCTGAAGCTTCATGATCATCATCATTAACTTCCTCCCCAGTCGGTGTAGGCACCACAGGAACATTTTCCCGCGCTGCGCTACTTTCCGGTTCGGAAGGGGTGACTATCACCTCATCAAGTTCCACTTTCCTCCCACTCAATTCTTTCGAGAGAAACTCCTTCTCTAGAAAGGACCCGTTCTTGGCAACGAAGATCTTGCCTTCGGATCTGAGGTAGAAGGTATACCCAATAGTTTCCTTAGGGTATCCTATGAAGACGCATTTTTCCGATTTGGGTTCGAGCTTTTCAGGTTGAAGTTTCTTGACATAAGCATCGCATCCCCAAACTTTTAGAAACGACAGCTTAGGTTTCTTCCCAAACCATAATTCATACGGTGTCGTCTCAACGGATTTAGACGGTGCCCTATTTAAAGTGAATGCGGCAGTCTCTAAAGCATAACCCCAAAATGAGAGCGGTAAATCGGTAAGAGACATCATAGATCGCACCATATCCAATAGAGTGCGATTACGACGTTCGGACACACCATTTCTCTGAGGTGTTCCAGGCGGCGTGAGTTGTGAAACTATTCCACATTTCCTTAAGTGTGTACCAAATTCGTGACTTAAATATTCTCCACCACGATCTGATCGTAAGAATTTTATTTTCCTGTCACGTTGATTCTCAACCTCACTCTGAAATTCCTTGAACTTTTCAAAGGTTTCAGACTTGTGTTTCATTAGGTAGACATACCCATATCTACTTAAATCATCAGTGAGAGTGAGAACATAACGATATCCTCCGCGAGCCTCAACACTCATTGGACCGCACACATCGGTATGTATGATTTCCAATAAGTTGGTTGCTCGCTCCATTGTTCCGGAGAACGGAGTCTTGGTCATCTTACCCATGAGACATGGTTCGCACGTGTCAAATGATTCGTAATCAAGAGACTCCAAAAGTCCATCTGCATGGAGCTTCTTCATGCGCTTGACACCAATGTGACCAAGGCGGCAGTGCCACAAGTATGTGGGACTATCGTTATCAACTTTACATCTTTTGGTATTCACACTATGAACATGTGTAACATCACGTTCGAGATTCATCAAAAATAAACCATTGACCAGCGGGGCATGACCATAAAACATATCTCTCAAATAAATAGAACAACCATTATTCTCAGATTTAAATGAGTAGCCATCTCGAATTAAACGAGATCCAGATACAATGTTCATGCTCAAAGCTGGCACTAAATAACAATTATTGAGGTTTAAAACTAATCCCGTGGGTAGATGCAGAGGTAGCGTGCCAACGGCGATCACATCGACCTTGGAACCATTCCCGACGCGCATCGTCACCTCGTCCTTTGCCAGTCTCCGTTTATTCCGTAGTTCCTGCTTTGAGTTACAAATATGAGCAACCGCACCGGTATCAAATACCCAGGAGCTACTACGAGTACTGGTAAGGTACACATCAATTACTTGTATATCACATATACCTTGGGTGTTGCCGGCCTTCTTCTTGTCCGCTAAATATTTGGGGCAGTTCCGCTTCCAGTGACCACTTCCCTTGCAATAAAAGCACTCAGTCTCGGGCTTGGGTCCATTCTTTGACTTCTTCCCGGTAACTGGCTTACCGGGCGCGGCAACTCCCTTGCCGTCCTTCTTGAAGTTCTTCTTACCCTTGCCCTTCTTGAACTTAGTGGTTTTATTCACCATCAACACTTGATGTTCTTTTCTGATCTCTACCTCAGCTGATTTCAGCATTGAATATACCTCGGGAATGGTCTTTTCCATCCCCTGCATATTGTAGTTCATCACAAAGCTCTTGTAGCTTGGTGGAAGCGACTGGAGGATTCTGTCAATGACCGCGTCATCCGGGAGATTAACTCCCAGCTGAGACAAGCGGTTGTGCAACCCAGACATTCTGAGTATGTGCTCACTAACAGAACTGTTCTCCTCCATTTTACAGCTGAAGAACTTGTCGGAGACATCATATCTCTCGACCCGGGCATGAGCTTGAAAAACCAGTTTCAGCTCCTCGAACATCTCATATGCTCCATGTTTCTCAAAACGCTTTTGGAGACCCGGTTCTAAGCTGTAAAGCATGCCGCACTGAACGAGGGAGTAATCATCAGCACGCTGCTGCCAAGCGTTCATAACGTCTTGGTTCTCAGGGATTGGTGCTTCACCTAGCGGTGCTTCTAAGACATAATCTTTCTTGGCTGCTATGAGGATGATCCTCAGGTTCCGGACCCAGTCCGTATAGTTGCTGCCATCATCTTTCAGCTTGGTTTTCTCTAGGAACGCGTTGAAATTGAGGACAACGTGGGCCATTTGATCTACAATACATAGTGTAAAGATTTTAGACTAAGTTCATGATAATTAAGTTCATATAATCAAATTATTTAATGAACTCCCACTCAGATAGACATCCCTCTAGTCATCTAAGTGAAACATGATCCGAATTCGACTAGGCCGTGTCCGATCATCACGTGAGACGGACTAGTCAAGATCGGTGAACATCTCCATGTTGATCGTATCTTCTATACGACTCATGCTCGACCTTTCGGTCCTCCGTGTTCCGAGGCCATGTCTGTACATGCTAGGCTCGTCAAGTGAACCTAAGTGTATTGCGTGTGTTCCGAGGCCATGTCTGTACATGCTAGGCTCGTCAACACCCGTTGTATTCGAACGTTAGAATCTATCACACCCGATCATCACGTGGTGCTTCGAAACAACGAACCTTCGCAACGGTGCACAGTTAGGGTGAACACTTTCTTGAAATTATTATAAGGGATCATCCTACTTGCTACCGTCGTTCTAAGCAAATAAGATGCAAAAACATGATAAACATCACATGCAATCAAATAGTGACATGATATGGCCAATATCATCATGCTCCTTTGATCTCCATCTTCGGGGCACCATGATCATCTTTGTCACCGGCATGACACCATGATCTCCATCATTGTGTCTTCATGAAGTCGTCACGCCAACGATTACTTCTACTTCTATGGCTAACGCGTTTAGCAATAAAGTAAAGTAATTTACATGGCGTTTATTTAATGACACGCAGGTCATACAAAATAATAAAGACAACTCCTATGGCTCCTGCCGGTTGTCATACTCATCGACATGCAAGTCGTGATTCCTATTACAAGAATATGATCAATCTCATACATCACATATATCATTCATCACATCTTCTGGCCATATCACATCACATAGCACTTGCTGCAAAAACAAGTTAGACGTCCTCTAATTGTTGTTGCAAATTTTTTACGTGGTTTGTAGGTTTCTAGCAAGAACGTTTCTTACCTACGTAAGACTACAACGTGATTTGCCAATTTCTATTTACCCTTCATAAGGACCCTTTTCATCGAATCCGTTCCGACTAAAGTAGGAGAGACAGACACCCGCTAGCCACCTTATGCAACTAGTGCATGTCAGTCGGTGGAACCTGTCTCACGTAAGCGTACGTGTAAGGTCGGTCCGGGCCGCTTCATCCTACAATGCCGCCGAAACAAGAAACGACTAGTAGCGGCAAGAAGAATTGGCAAACTCAACGCTCACAACTGCTTTGTGTTCTACTCGTGCATAGTAACTACGCATAGGCCTGGCTCATGATGCCACTGATGGGAATCGTAGCATAATTTTAAAATTTTCCTACGTTCACCAAGATGCATCTATGGAGTATACTAGCAACGAGGGGAAGGGAGTGCATCTACATACCCTTGTAGATCGCGAGCGGAAGCGTTCCAATGAACGTGGATGACGGAGTCGTACTCGCCGTGATCCAAATCACCGATGACCGAGTGCCGAACGGACGGCACCTCCGCGTTCAACACACGTACGGTGCAGCGACGTCTCCTCCTTCTTGATCCAGCAAGGGGAAGGAGAGGTTGATGGAGATCCAGCAGCACGACGGCGTGGTGGTGGATGTAGCGGGTCTCCGCAGGGCTACGCCGAGCTTCTACGAGAGAGAGAGAGGTGTTGCAGGGGAGGAGGGAGGCGCCCAAGGCTGTTGTGTGCTGCCCTCCCTCCCCCCCTTTATATAGGCCCCTGGGGGGGGTGCGCCAGCCCCAAGAGATGGGATCTCAAGGGGGGCGGCGGCCACAAGGGGGGGAAGGGGTTGCCTTGCCCCCCAAGGCAAGGGGGAACTCCCCCCCTTAGGGTTCCCAACCCTAGGCGCAGGGGGGAGGCCCAAGGGGGGCGCCCCAGCCCACTAGGGGCTGGTTCCCTTCCACTTTCAGCCCACGGGGCCCTCCGGGACAGGTGGCCCCACCCGGTGGACCCCCGGGACCCTTCCGGTGGTCCCGGTACAATACCGGTAACCCCCGAAACTTTCCCGGTGGCCGAAACTGGACTTCCTATATATAATTCTTCACCTCCGGACCATTCCGGAACCTCTCGTGACGTCCGGGATCTCATCCGGGACTCCGAACAACTTTCGGGTTTCCGCATACATATATCTCTACAACCCTAGCGTCACCGGACCTTAAGTGTGTAGACCCTACGGGTTCGGGAGACATGCAGACATGACCGAGACGCCTCTCCGGTCAATAACCAACAGTGGGATCTGGATACCCATGTTGGCTCCCACATGCTCCACGATGATCTCATCGGATGAACCACGGTGTCGAGGATTCAATCAATCCGTATGCAATTCCCTTTGTCAATCGGTATGTTACTTGCCCGAGATTCGATCGTCGGTATCCCAATACCTTGTTCAATCTCGTTACCGGCAAGTCTCTTTACTCGTACCGCAATGCATGATCCCGTGACTAACGCCTTAGTCACATTGAGCTCATTATGATGATGCATTACCGAGTGGGCCCAGAGATACCTCTCCGTCACACGGAGCGACAAATCCCAGTCTCGATCCGTGCCAACCCAACAGACACTTTCGGAGATACCCGTAATGCACCTTTATAGTCACCCAGTTACGTTGTGACGTTTGGCACACCCAAAGCACTCCTACGGTATCCGGGAGTTGCACGATCTCATGGTCTAAGGAAAAGATACTTGACATTGGAAAAGCTCTAGCAAACGAAACTACACGATCTTTTATGCTATGCTTAAGTTGGGTCTTGTCCATCACATCATTCTCCTAATGATGTGATCCCGTTATCAATGACATCCAATGTCCATAGTCAGGAAACCATGACTATCTGTTGATCAACGAGCTAGTCAACTAGAGGCTTACTAGGGACACTTTGTGGTCTATGCATTCACACATGTATTACGATTTCCGGACAATACAATTATAGCATGAATAATAGACTATTATCATGAACAAAGAAATATAATAATAACCATTTATTATTGCCTCTAGGGCATATTTCCAACATAAACTTAGTTAGGTGATTGGCAAGTGTTCTTACGGAACGGAATTCCGACAGCTGCTTAGAGTGGTGTATGGGTGCATTTGGTCAGAGTTGTCATACGAAGGATTGGACCAATAGTTTCAGATAAAGGGCATTTTAGGACTAGCTGTTGTTGTTGTTGTTGTTGTTGTTGTTGTTGTTGTACGTGTTGTATTTGTTTCTTGCTTGAAAAACATGCCATGTACTTTCGCGCAAGAAAGAAATGCCGTGCATCATTTATTTGAAGGATTTTTACTATTTATACCATTGGTTGTGTCTCACTACTCAGTTTTGCCATTAGCAATTACAACTGTTCAAAAATGTCATTATTTCGTGAGATGTTTGCTCAAAATGCCATTAGACACCTAAAAAATGCCATTGTTATGTTACATATTTGCTAAAATTAATCATTAGACATCATTACTGTCATGTCAAATCCATTGACCATGCTATATGCCAAAATACCCCTAGACCTAGATGTTAGCTCTCTCTATCCCACAATGATGCGTGTGGGTCCCACTTTTCAGGACTAAGCAAGTGAATAAGTTTAGAGAAAAATAAGAACGTTGTTAGATATCGAATGTGACCCACACTTTACCGCAGTGAGATAGAGGAAAAGCTGACATGTGGGTCCATAGGTATTTTGGCCATATAACATGTTAAATGGGCTTTGAGGTGACAATAATGTGCATAGTGGCATTTTTTAGCAAGCACCTAACGGAGAGATGACATTTTTAAGTAGTTGAAACTCCTTACGGTAAACTGAGTAGTGAGATACAACTGGTGGTATAAAAAAAAAACCTTATTTGAAATCAATAAGAGTACACAAAAGGATCCTGTTGTTTCCCTCGGAAAAGAAAATTGGAAGCATGAGTCGTTTCTTTTTTGAGGGTGGGAGCATGAGACGTTGATTCTCGCATGAGCCACCCACTGTCGAAAATAGCAGGTGTGTACTTCACACGGACTGCTATTCGGCAAACTAAACGTACGCGTCACAAAACCATAGTTCCTCCGCAGTCCGCACAGGTACAAACGACGAAAGCAATCGCCCAGCGGCGCTTGATTCAACCCGCCGGAAAGAAGCGCGGGAAGACCCTGCCAGCCAGCCGCGGTGACGACGAACAGGTGTTGGGCGCGCCAGGGCACCCCGCGCCCGAGCGAGGCCAAATTTCATGTTTTGACCCTTTTGGAATACAAATTCAGGAATTGACCCCGGTTTAAAAAATTTTAAGATTTGACCCTTTCGCTACCGTCAGAGGCTCTGGCGGTAGGGTTAGACAGTCTATCGCCAGAGACCCTGGCGATAGGGTGCGACGGAGGAGGAACGGCGGTCGTGTCCGCGTGCTGACGTGGATTAGTACCTACGGCCAGGGGCCCTGGCGGTAGGCTGTCTAACCCTACCACCAGAGCCCCTGGCGGTAAAAAAGGTTAAATCCTGAATTTTTTTCAAACCGGGTCAGATCTTGAATTTGTATCTCGGAAGAAATTTTGCCCCCGAGCGAGTGGGACGCCGCGCGTGGGCTCCATGCACGTGCGGTGCGACAACCGCACCCCACCGGGGCCCGGCGCGTCCAGCCAGGTCGCCACGCCACGCCACGTCCGCATCCGGCCGGAACGGTACGGACAAAAAGGTTACATGACGCGCAGGGTCGCGCTCTGTATGGTCAGGAGCCCGCGACGTGTGCGGGCACGAGCCGCCCCGGTCGGCGTCGCTGGCGCACGCGCGCTGTCGCGCAGCCGAGCGAGCAAGCGGGGCCGACCTGGTCGCGCCCCGTCGCGTCGTCGAGACTTGCCACCAATGCGGATGCGATGCCACGCGAGGCGCAACCCGCGCCATACACCGCCGAACGGCCGGCATGGGCGAGGCTGGTGGTTGCACCGCGCGCGCTCGTGAGGCGCATCGTGCACCGCCGAGCTCTGGGGTTCACACGATGTCAAGTGGATGCAATAATCGGAAATCTTTTCGTCACGTCCGCATCACTGCACAACCGGACGAAAGAAATAATGTCATGTCTGAAGAACATAGCCACCAGATTTACGGATCTACAGCACCAGTGTCGCGCTTTCAGCGCGTCCTTTCAGCGCCTGCGTATAGCTTTCTGAAGCGCTTCGCTGATCATCCCGGGTTCCACGGCTCCAGGACCGGCAAACTGCAACAGTTCACCAAAGCACATCAGTAAATCAATATTGGCCTCCCGTTAATGCTGCATCTCTACTGCGCGATCGAGCTTAATTAATCAGCTGCTACCAGACCTCACCTGAGCTCGTATCTTGAGAGCGAGGAGGCCGTCGGGCGTCGACGCGCGCACGGAGAGCACGTCCAGGCGGAGGCTCTTGATGGCGTCGAACACTTGCGTCATCAGCAGCTCCTTCCACCGGCATTGCACCTCCAGGAGCACCTCTTTGTCCGTCACGGTGACGTTGACGATGTTGCTCGGGCCGTCGTCCTTGGGGAGCACCCTCTCCGTGTCGTCCCCGCCGAGCTCCGACGCCTTTCTCTTGGAACCAGCTAACACCTTCTTCCCACTGACGTCATGGAGTTTTCGGACGGCTGTTCCGGCCACCCTGTTGGATTCTAGCTCCTCCACCTTCTGCTCCAGCTCTCTGAGGTAGGCTATCGTTTCAGCTAGGATGGATGCCTTGTCCACCTGCAATCACAATTCATAAAGAAAGATAAAGGTATGAAACACACCTGTCTAGAACTTCTTTTTTCTACTCCCTTCGTAAAGAAAAACGTAGTGATCTAAATGGTCTTATATTTCTTTATAGAGGGAGTATTTTTTGGTGGTGTGCACGTGTTACCTTGTGAATGGACGGGACCAATGACTTGAGAATCAGAAACATCTCGTTGAGCTTCTCTCGCCGCCTCCTCTCCGAAATGACATGGTTTTTTGTGTTGGTGCTTTCCTGAGCTCTCGCAGTACCGTCGCCACCATTATTTGCCCATGCGCCACCAGCCAAAACTTTCTTCAGCAACTTCTGCGACTCCCCGGCGACGGACGCAGCCACGTCTTTTGTTGAGTCCAACGATCTCTTCCATGCCGTAAAGCATGATGAGCGAGAGGGTTCAACAGAGCTAAAAGTGACAGCACCATCAGTGATCCCGTCGGTGGCGGCAGGCGCCGGCAGCGCTTCCGGCGAAGACATGACCTCGAAAGACCCACCCATGATCCAATTTTCCTCAAGAGCCCCCACGTCCAGCTCATCGCAGAGGCCGTAGAACCCGTTGATCTCCTTCGTGATCTGCTCGAGGCTACCGTCGGATAGGCACTCGACCTCCCCTAGCTCGAGTTCCCCGGGCATCATCGTGGCCATGGTGTTATGGTTGAGGTCTTCGAACACCATGTCAGCGTCCCCAGTATCGTCTGCTGATGGGCTGGAGTTCGGCTCCTCCGACTTCGAGCATGTTGGGAACTTCAAGTCCCAGAAAGATGTGCCGATCCGGTTCACCATGTCCATGTCCTCCAAAACCTAGCAAATCGATTGAAATCACCTTGCTTATTCAACAGAATTAATCGCTAGCATTTCATTTGGTGAAGAACCGGAAAAACTCGTGGATTGGTTTGGTCATGACTTGATGAGGGTCTCGCAGCAAATGGTACATTCTTATATATTCGGCTTTATTAATGCGTTTCGAGGAGACGAAAACAATGACTCATGGGGCTCATGGCGAAGCTAGAAATAGGAGCATTTGGTTCATCTTACAACATATTGTGATGATAAACAAAAAATGTATAGTATATTCCAAAGTTACCGGCAAAAACTAAGGGACAGCCAGTCAACACGAGTGAAAAAAACAGTTTCAATCAATTATATTTGAACCGTCCAACGGCTGCCTTCCCCGGGCCCGAGGACACTGTTTATCTTCCCCACAGACCCCTTCTTCTACCCGCATTGCCTCCGCCCCAGCCCGCGATCACATTGTGAAATAACTAATGGGTTTAACTCAACCTAATTGTTGCACATGAGATTTGCCCCTGTAAGGGACGATGTGTATGCATCCTTTGTCGAGAAAAACGGAACAATGTGGATGCACCACCATTGCTAAATCCTACCAATAAAGACTAAAACAGAGAACTTCCCAACTACATCAGGTTCAACTAAATTGCAGAAAGGCCAGGCCTGAGGTTGTTTGTTTTACCGTCCCACTTGCCAAGCCAACATTGCCATTCTCAAGCGAACGTCGTCAGTGGAGCCACATGCACTTAAGAGAAGAAGTGTCATCTTACCATGGACAACTTGGGAGCTCACATATCGAAATGCAATGGTGAAAGCGTTATACCCATGAAAGACTTTAAAGTTTTCCAAGTCCGTTGGTCAAGCCACATGTTTCCATGGTGACATCGTCGTGCGAGAACACCCGATCCAAGTCGCACTTGATAAGGAAAGAAGTCGCCAAAAAATTAAAGTCATCCTACCACACCTATCAAAAAGCATGCCACAAACAAATATGCCGAAGCACGTGGGCAAAACCATTACACTAGGACCCAAAATGATGTGACGCTAGAAACCAAGCACCACGATATCGGGATGAACAACCAGGTATGTCGCCTCAAGCCTTTTCTCTAAGAGGAACAACCAGGCTACGCCACCCCTTCTGTCCCCGAGGAATAATAGAGTGCCAAAGGCGAGATGGGCGAGTCAGAGGTACGACACCATCGATCGCCGCATGCCTCCTATGTTACAAGACCTAGCCAAGTGACCACTGGAGTGGTGTATGATTTCGCCCTTTGTGTTCCTCACCATAAGAAAATGGAGTCTTGCTGACAGCAACAAGAGGAGTGACGGACTAGGAGGGTGGTGGTGGCCGATAGGTTTGTGCAATTTGAACCACCCTAGGAGAGTTTAGCGGAGGCATCAAAAGAGATAGTTGCGTGTGTGTGTGTGTGTGTGTGTGTGTGTGTGTGTGTGTGTGTGTGTGGGTGGGGGGGGGGGGGTGCAAACTTGTGCAACAGACTTAAGTGCATCATTTAGAGCTCAAGGCTCTACTCAGCCCTGAAACTTTGAAAAAAACAAAATAACACTTACATGTTTCAAAAGAATCATGAACATAAATCTACACGTAAATATAGATCTCTTGTACATATGTGTAACGTTTGATTAAAAGAGATATTGTAGCATGCATGTGAGCTACACAAAAGACAGATGTCTGGATCTGGAAATACTAGATCTACGCATGCATGTGAGTATTTGTCCTTATTGTCTAGCCATATATGGAAAGATGTACTCCCTCTGTAAATTAATATAAGAGTGTTTAAATCATTAAAATAGTGATCTAAACACTCTTATAATAGTTTACAGAGGGAGTAGCATGCAAAGAAAATATATAGATACATATATCTAACACATTTTGCATTTCAATCTTACTAAATCTCAGTCGACTAAGACTTGTATGTCTCAGTCGATTCTATATTCGTGAGATCTTATAGAGATATGTGTAAATTTTTCTTTTTATTTTTTTTCCTTTTTCTTTCTTGTACTATGTTATGTTACTTGACTGGGAGCTAGTCACACCCTTTGCATTTTTAAACAAAGAGACTCTATGTAGTACGGCCGGGTTCACTTTCCAGTTTTTTGGGGTAGTTTGTTTGTCTTAGCTCGTGCCTAGAGGAGAGAACCACACACAGTTTGTACAAGTAGATTATGGAAATATGTTAAAAGGAGAACATCATGTGGTTGATGGGACAAAAACTCACGGTATTTGTTGTCCCGAGCTCAAGCACACCACTCATCAATGGAATGCAGGCGACTGTCTGAAAAAATGTTACCAAAGACACGTGCAGTCGGGGTCAGAAACCTGCACGGTAAGCACAGGTGATAAGGTGCATGACGTGCGCTAACCTGGATAGACGCCGTCTGGGTGAACCGGCAGAGGTAGCATGGGCGCATACATAGTAGACATCATGATATTAATTAGTTAACAATAGGCAAAGATATATAGGAGTACATATATAGATCGGGTGCAGATTAATCAGATAGTACCCCGTATTAGAGAGTGAGCTAACAGCTCGATTAACCGTAGTAGGTACCTTTGCTAAGAGCGCGCGCTGGAAGGTTTTGGTGTCTGCGCACTGAGCATTGCACAGCCAAACATGCTCGTTGCTCGCAAAGCTTCTGCCTGGCAACCTGACCAAACAATAAACACATCAGTCTTCACTCTTCAGTAAATTAGCACCACATCTAATATATCTTACCAAGAAAAAGTTACTAGCTCTTTCCTCTTGTGGATTGGTAATGGATTAGAAGAGTTGTTCTGGAGGTACATACCCTTGGCCAAGGCGGAAGGCGTAGCTCATGCAGACCGTGTAGTACCATTCGGCGTCGCCGAGGTCCTCCGGCGACAGCGCGGCCGCGGGACGCCTCGCCCGGTGGTCACACTGGCCGGACAGAAGAGACTCGTAGAGCTCCCGCAGCTGCTCGCTCCTCTGCAGGACGAGCTGGTCGGCGGTGAGGTCCGCCGAGCTTGTGACCTTCCTCGTCTTTATCTCGCCGTTGTAGAACCCGTCCTTCCACGTCAGAACCCTACGGAACAAAATCGTAAGAGGAAAGAAAACGGCTTGCTTCTGACAAATTGAAAAGTATTGCAGCTAGTTGGAGTGGTTGCTTCAATCGGATGTACTCTTCGTCTATAAATTATTATTACCCTGGACGGCTGGTTGAAATGGACCAGAATATTGCGTAGCTCCAGTTGATGCTCCTCACAGCGGCAGCGAGCTGGTTGCTGAGTTGCTTCCCGGCCGGCGGCGGTAGGGTGGGTTCTTCCTGGCTCGGATGAACTACCGGCAGCGCCATTACCACGCAATTTCCTTCCTTGCTACATATTCATGCAAACGAGGTGAAGTTAGAGCAAGCAAGGAGGCAAAAATAAACAAATCAATGGAGCTATAGCTTCATTTCTTGTATATATAGTAGCTAATTTAGTCCATGCAAGCTGAAATCTCTTTGCTCTGTTGCACCGATGCAAATTAAGAAACTTGGCGGCAGATTTCTCAACCAAGATCACAAAGAACATACTAGATCGAAAGCTAGAACAAACTAAGGAAGTAAGAGTCTAAGAGATATTTAAGCTAGGTAGCTAGCCATGAGTGGAGGAGAAACTTCCAACTAAATTAAAGGCGGTTAAAGGTTTACTTGAGCTATGGAGACCAAGAAGCTCAGAGGCCAACCTGTCGTCCGGGGAGGAAGATGGAGCCGCTATATATGCAATGCACCAAGAATCCAGGGCATAATATAGATCTGTCCTTGCAGCGCAGACGTGGAACGAGTGACTGCGACGTTCAACAGCAAAGTACTGTTCGGACACTACTGTACTGCGCCAACATACAATTAGGCCCATCACTTTCTAGCTAGTGTAGTAGTACAATGCATGCTTGCTTGGTTTTCTGACTGCTAGTAAAAATGGAGTGAGATGCACGCAGTCCTCACCGATCTCTGTTTCCGTTTGACAGTGAAGTGAGCGGGGCGCGCAAGTCAGTTGTAGGGCCAATAGGCACTGAATATTCGACGTCTCGACGACGCCTGAGGAAACACGGTGAGCATCACTGCCGATGCAATTATAGTGTCACCAGGAGTAGTGCAGAGACGTTCTACCAAGAGAACTATACTTAATCTAGTAAATTAGAGTGTAACTGCGAAAGTCTTGTACGTGTGTTCCAGCACCTCCATTAATTTGCACCCCACCGAGGAATCTACCATCGGCATCAACAGGATAATGCATCTATCTATGGAAGAAAATTACCAACTGGATTTACAGGTGTGGTCGTTCGCTCGCAGTGTGAAAATTACGAGGAGGTTAGTGGGGATTGGGGCATGACATGTAGGTCCATAATGCAATAAGAAAGCATGTTTTTAAAGTTGTGTGTGTATGTGTATTTCAATTTTCACCAAGGTAGCTAACGCATAATCCACTTGATATATAAGGCTCCTTGTCCTTGTGGCCATACATACAAGACATGTACTTAGGGCAGCCCCAACGCGGATCACCAGTTGTCGGGGAAACGACACCTATGGGATCACTGGATTCCCTACTACGGTTGGCGGGGCGCGGGTTCGTGAGAAGAGCAGGTCTAACAGAAAGCACACGGATCATTTACCCAAGTTCGGGCCGCGAGGATGCGAATACCCTAGTCCTGCTTTGGTGGATGTATTGAGTGTTCTTGTGTTCTTGCTAGCTACGGGGTGTAACCTGCCCAAAAGAGTCGAATCCCCCTCCAGTATGCCATGAGCCTCCTTTTATAGTCGAAAAGGGGCTGCCACAGTGGCACACAGGAGGTGGAAAAATCTACAGTGTTGCGAGCTTATCGCCCGTATTACAGGACAAGACACATTTAATGCATTGCTTAGGTGTCCCTTAGCTTTATCGGGGATGGGAACGAGGCCCATTCCGTCCGTTGCCGCCTCGCCTTGCTTCGACACACGCCCAGGCCAGCGATGCATGCGGCGCCATGTAGGCTGGCAGGCAGCTGAGGTGGCGCGGTGGTGGAGCCTTCATGAAGATCTGCATGCCACCACGCAGGCGCTTGCTGAGTTGGCGTAGAGGCCGCCCGTCGCCATGCAGGTGCCTGCCCAGCTGGTTGAGCTAGCAGCTGCTTGGGGACGGCGATGGGGTCTTGGCTGGTGCGGGTCTGGCAGTGGCCCCGCTGATGTCCTCGGCAAGGGTCTTGCCGGGCGGTCTTGCCGTGGCGCCGCAGTCATCCCTGGCAAGGCGCTTGCTAGGGGTCTTGTGGATTCCCTCGGCTGGGATCCCACCGAGGGTCGCCGTCTTCTGGTCCTCATCTGATCTCACATGTTTATGATCTTGACAAAGATCTGCATGCCACCACAATGGTGCCTCCCGAGCCTTGGTTCCAGCGTAGTTGGTTGGGTTGGAACCCGTGGGCTCAAGGGTGGCTCGCTCTGTTGGTGTTGGGCAAGTTGCCCCGGCAAGGCTCTTGCCGGGGCTGCGGAGGCCGCCCCGGCAAGGGCCTTGCCGGGGTGGGGGGGGTCCCACTTCGCCCTCTTTCTGGTCTTGGCGTTGCCTTGTTTGTCTTGGGCTTCGGCTTCTCTTCGGCTCCCTCCCTTGCCCTGCTAAGTGCGGCCGTGGCGCGTGACTTCGACTGCCCGTGCACAAGTAAAGGGGTACAAAGGAGTGCCCCTACTTTTGTACACCGACAGGAGCCCCCCTGGGCCACACATAAGCGCGACACGTTGTTGGGCCAGGCCCAGAACGGTGCGCGGGCGGGTGGGGCGAATTTTTACCGCAGTAACTGTTCCGTCCACTGCGCTTCCCCACGACCTGCGTTGAACGCGCGACGTGGAGGGGCGTGCGTGACGTGGGGGTCATGCGCGATGCGGTTCCCGCACGCATGCGTCACGTCGCAGTTAATGGGAAGGGAGGCGGCCCGCGCCTTCCCCGTAAAAAGGGATAACCGCGAGCGCGCTGCTCACTTTATCCCCCTTCCTGCGTCTTCTCCAATCTCAGAGCCGCCGCCTCCCCCTTCGTCCTCTTTCTCGAGCTTTCCGCCTTTGCTCGTAGTTGCCGCATCTTTGCTGTACTCCGTACCTCGCCCCTCGTAGTCGCCATGGTCCCCAAATCCACCAAGGGCAAGGGAGTGGCCAAGGATGCCGGAGCGACGGAGCCGCCGGAGAGTGCGTTGGCGGCGCAGCGGATTCATCTCGCCAACTTCCCCTGGACGATCGATGTGTTCGAGCTCCGGGACTGCTTCAAGCCCCTATGGGGGTGCAAGACGGGGGGAGAGACGACGGGGCATCCAGCCACGCGCGTCATCCCCACCAATTGCGCCGAGGCCGCCCCAAATCAGTATCCATTCTTTGTCGATTACTTCTCTTGCGGCCTCTGCCCCCCTTCTCGGATTTCTTCAATGACATCATGCACACCTACGGCTTCCACGTTTTGGATTTTACTCCAAATGCCGTGGCGTGCATGGCTCTCTTTGCGCACCTCTGCGAGGGTTTCACCGGGGTGCATCCCAACACGGCGCTCTTCCGTCACTACTTCTTCCCTCGGATCCAACCGGGGGGCACCATTTCCGGTTGCGTCACCTGGATCCCACGGTCCAAGGGGGCATACCCGGAGGGCGCTCAGAAGGAGAGGTGGGAAGAATGGCGGGGCCGGTGGTGCTGGATCGAGGAGGATGATCCACAAGATTTCTGCCGGGTTCGCCAGGAGCCGCCGGTTCGGCGGAACGACTGGAGTGATGTTGATGCCGACGATGCGAAGCTTACGGTCGCCACCACCAGGATTCTTTGCCTCACCGAGGCCGGGCTCACCCTTGAGATGATCGGGGCGGATTTCATCCGCTGCCGAATCGCTCCGCTGCACAACAAGGGGAGGCCGGCCTGGCTTTTCACGAACGCCGCCGACATCATGAGGCTCCGTCCCGGCCTCGACCACAACCTCACGGTGATGAGGCACGCCCATCTCTGCCAACGGCTCTTCCAGCTCGGCGTGAACCGCGATGGCGAGGTCGAGCGGTCCGGCAAGGCCGCGAGGGCCGCCGCGAAGGCCGGCAAGGTCGCCAAGGGGCCCTTGTTTAAGTTGCCGGCGGGAGTGGTCCCGCTGAGCAACAACTCTCGCCGGACCGACATCATCGCCATGATGCCGGACTTCAACGTGCATGGTCTCGACCCGAGCTGGTGTCGAGCCGGAGGAAATTCAAGTGCAGGAGTTCTTCGACACCTTGCATGAGGGGTACGTCACCGCCGAGCCGCGACTCGTCCAGGACACCACCCAGGCGGAGCTGGACAACATCGCCGCCAGGGCGATGGAGGCGGAGCTCGCCAAGGAGGCCGGCAGCGCCGGCGGTGTGGAGGACAAGGCCACGGCGGAAGCATAGGAGAAGGAGCTCGCCCAGTGGGCGGAGGCCACTGGGGAGGCCAGCAGCGCCGACACCGGGGTTCCTCTCGTCGAAGATGTGGTCGACGAGTCGTCGTCCGAGGAGGCCGAGGCTATCGACCCTCCGGCCACGGGGAGAGGGCGAGTCCTGCGGTGGGCCACCTCTAGCGAGCCGGTCCGACCCGGCAGGGCCGTACAACCGCGGCAAGCCCAGGAGGGGTCCGGGCGCCAGACAAGGGCCGCGGCGGCGAAGAAGTCGGTGAAGGCCGCGGTGGCGAAGAAGGGGGCGACCGCCTCTTCTTCGTCCAAACGCCCTCGGACTCCATCAGCTTCCCCTCCTCCGGCAGACTACGACGCAGGGGTCACCTTCGACTTCGGGTCCCTCAGCCCAAGGAGGAAGAGGAAAGCAGCAGAGGAGGAGGTGGAGGACGAGTAAGTATTGTTCCTTTCTATCTTCTCCACCCCCCTCAGACCGTGCCACTTATCTCGATTTGTGTTCATCTTTGCAGGGACGCGGAGACGCTGGCCCAGAGGGTGAAGAGGGCCAAGGCTTCGGCGGGCGGCCAGCCCCCAGTAGGCGCTGCTGGCGCACCGCTGGTGGTGTTGAGCAGTCTAGACAGCAGCCCTCGGCACAGCCCCCAGCGTAAGTCCATCACTCGCCCCTCGTCAACGTGTGTTGAGGGCACGGTCCCTTGGTGTTAACCTTGCCGCGATTGCAGGAGGGGGACAGCAACAGGAGGAGCCACAGAAGGCTACCCCCAGCACGCCGCCGCCCCCATCGACCACGCCGCCCCGAGGAGCGTCCCCGGCAAGGGCGCCAAGCACCGAGCCCATGCACACGGAGGAGGAGGAGGCGAACTCGGGCGCTGGTGGCTTTGCCTCAGTGCCAAACATTGGCGGGGAGGGGACCTCTGCTTCCCAGCCCGGCACGGGTAAGCCACTTGCCTTCCGTCCCTGCTCTTTCTGAATCTTGATCTTGGCCTCGCCTCATCCCCTTCTCGATATCTAGATTTCCCCTCGGTGGACCCAGAGGACGTCGACACCATCATCGAGGATGTCGCCAAGGACGCCGCGGCGGAGGCCGAGAAGATTGCTGCCGAGGAGACCGCCAAGGGCGCTGTTGAGGACGCCGCCAAGGGGCCTACCGGGGAGCCTGGCAAGGACACCGCCGAGGAAGCCGACAAGGGGTCTGCCGGGGAGGCCGGCAAGGCCGCTGCGAGGAGGAGGTGGTTGATGACCAGCCTTCCTCCTCTGCTGCCTCTGGCTCCGGCAGGTATCTGAGGGTGGGCGACGACCTTTTCGTCCACCTTCCAGGGGCGTCGAGCTCCAGGGCTCCCGTCGAGGGAGAGGTGTTCGACGAGGAGGT
Source organism: Triticum aestivum (assembly GCF_018294505.1). Classification (NCBI taxonomy): domain Eukaryota; kingdom Viridiplantae; phylum Streptophyta; class Magnoliopsida; order Poales; family Poaceae; genus Triticum; species Triticum aestivum. The sequence goes on along the minus strand of NC_057799.1, from coordinate 524,674,616 downwards.
GCTTGCCGCCGCCGGGCTCGAGGTTGTTGATGAGCCGAGCACCGGTGGCGACGGTTCTCAGGAGAAGCGGCTTCTTCAGGCCATGGGCGCCAACTTTCGGAAGCTCCAAGCGCTCCATCGCGCCCGCGTGGACAAGGCCAAGTCCAGGATGGCAACGGTGGACAAGGCGGAGGCGGACCTCAAGGTGCGCGTTGCCGAGACGCATACTTGGTTCCGCCAGGCTTGTGAAGAGCTGAAGGCTGCCCAGGGCGAGCTGGCCAAGCGTGATGTGGAGCTCACCATGAAGCAGGCCGACATCGATAAGGCCCAGGAGACGGCAAAGAACTTGGCCGCCGCGGTCGAGGCCGCTCGAACCCAGCACCAGGCCGCGCTGGACTCCCAGGAGGAGGACCTTGCTGCGCGTGAGGAGAAGCTTGCCGCAACGCTCCACGGCAAGGATGAGGAGGTGGAGAAACTCGTCGTGCAGCGGACCCAAGAGCTGGAGCAGAGGCACAGGGAGGCGCTCGATGCCCAGGCTCTGGTTCACGCCGGCAGGGTGAAGGAGCTGGAGGCAGAGCGGGACGAACTGAAGGAGCAGGCCCTGAAGCTGTCCAAGGAGAAGGACACGCTCAACGGCGCGGCCGTCAGCAGGGCCGGGGAGCTCTCCGAAGCGAACAACTCCATCAAAGACCTGAAGCGGAAGCTGGAGGGCCTCGAGGAGATGCTCTCAGAGGCCAAGGCTCAGGAGGAGACCCTGGCCAAGGATCTGGAGGCCGAGAAGCTGCAGCGGAGGAACGAAGCCGCCAGCCACAAGGATTTTGTCGAGGGCGAGAATCGCTGGATCAGCCGCCTCGAGGACGTCGCCGGTAGGATCACCACGCAGCTGGCTACCATGGGGATGCCAAATGTGAGGTACGCCCCAGAGCGCAGCGGGACTACCAACGCCAAGCTGACCCTGTTCTTCGAGGGCGTCCTCGGGGCCCTGGAGCAGCTTCACTCCAACCGGAGACTTTGCCGGGGTGCCATGACCAAGGTCCTCACCAAGGTGGCGTACTGGTATCCTGACCTCGACTTCGACGCCGCGCTGGAGAGCTTGCCGGAGGATGCTGACCTCGTGCCGCTCAAGGAGCGTATCAAGCCCATCATCAGCGGTATCGAAAGAATTCAGAGGGTGGAGGGCCAGCGCCGGGATTAGGCACCCCGTTTCTTTTTGTTGCTGCAGGTTCACAACCAAGATGATTTTTATCTTTAGTTAGAACTGCGGCAACAAGTGATGTAATATAACTCTGCAGTACTTTTGACACAATGCATGTTATTTTCCTGTTCGATTTTCCTTTGTATGTCCACCCTACGTTAACCGGGTAGGCTTGCTGGCGCGTAAACCTAGGGCGGCGTCTTGAGGACGGATCCCCATTAGCATGCCGGGTGTGCTTGCTGAAGGACGAACCACCTTACCGCCCTTAACGCGGCCGCTCGAACTGTCGAGGTTGACTCGAGTCAGAATCGAGAGCGTTGCCAATTACGGAAGGCTACCCTGCCACTCTCGACGCGGCCGCTTGAGCTGTTGAGGGGACTCGAAACAGAACAATGGCGTTGCCAATTGCAGGGGGGGGGGGCCTTTGCGTGCAGGTTCTCCATACAAAGAACGAGATCTCCGAGGGGAATAACCTCATATATAAAAAGGAATTTGCTTAAAGTTTCGCATGACTTAGCTTTTCTGCCGTCGCACGGGTGTCCACCACATGCGCAGATGGTGCCGTCAAGCTCGATCGTCTTCTTCTTGGGAGCCATGGCGATGAAGAACCGCTAGGCTGACTGCTAGATCAGATTCTCACAACTGCGCCCCCTACCTGGCGCGCCAAAGATGTCGGGGAAACGACACCTATGGGATCACTGGAATCCCTACTACGGTTGGTGGGGCGCGGGGTCGTGAGAAGAGCAGGTCTAACAGAAAGCACACGGATCGTTTACCCAGGTTCGGGCCGCGAGGATGCGTAATACCCTAGTCCTGCTTTGGTGGATGTATTGAGTGTTCTTGTGTTCTTGAGCTAGCTACGGGTGTAACCTGCCCAAAAGAGTAGAATCCCCCTCCAGTATGCCATGGGCCTCCTTTTATAGTCGAAAAGGGGCTGCCACAGTGGCACACAGGAGGTGGAAAGGTCTACAGTGCTGCGAGCTTATCGCCCGTATTACAGGACAAGACGCATTTAATGCATCGCTTAGGTGTCCCTTAGCTTTATCGGGGACGGGAACGAGGCCCGTCCCGTCCGTTGTCGCCTCGCCTTGCTTCGACACGCGCCCAGGCCAGCGATGCATGCGGCACCATGTAGGCAGGCAGGCAGCTGAGGTGGCGCGGTGGTGGAGCATTCACGAAGATCTGCATGCCACCACGCAGGCGCTTGCTGAGTTGGCGTAGAGGTCGCCCGTCGCCACGCAAGTGCCTGCCCAGCTGGTTGAGCTAGCAGCTGCTTGGGGACGGCGGTGGGGTCTTTGCTGGTGCGGGTCTGGCAGTGGCCCCGCTGATGTCCTCGGCAAGGGTCTTGCCGGGGGGCCCGGCAAGGGTCTTGCCGTGGCGTCGCAGTCGTCACCGGCAAGGCGCTTGCCGGGGGTCTTGTGGATTCCCTCGGCTGGGATCCCGCCGAGGGTCGCCGTCTTCTGGTCCTCATCTGATCTCACATGTTTATGATCTTGACAAAGATCTGCATGCCACCACAGTGGTGCCTCCCGAGCCTTGGTTCCAACGTAGTTGGTTGGGTCGGAACCCGTGGGCTTAAGGGTGGCTCGCTCTGTTGGTGTTGGGCAAGTTGCCCGCCAAGGCTCTTGCCGGTGCTGCGGAGGCCGCCCCGGCAAGGGCCTTGCCGGGAGGGGGGGGGGGTGGGGGGGGGGGTCCACTTCGCCCCCTTGCTCTTTGGTGTTTCTGGTCTTGGCGTTGCCTTGTTTGTCTTGGGCTTCGGCTTCTCTCCGGCTTCCCTCCCTTGCCCTGCTAAGTGCGGCCGTGGCGCGTGGCTCCGACTGCCCGTGCACAAGTAAAGGGGTACAAAGGAGTGCCCCTACTTTTGTACACCGACACCAGTCCAGTGGCACAAAATGTGTGTGTGGACATATCCGCAGATAGTAGGCGAGGTGCCAGCCATCCAACTGTAGGCATCAAATGTATGTCGGCCAAAAAATTTCCCTATATCCAGAGCGCTGGAAATAATCAAAGATAAATAGCCCAATTCTTTGATATTGAAAGATCAATATTCCAATGCAGTAGTAATTCAAATATAGATATTATAATGTAGATATAAAGTTTTGAAATAAAATAGTTTAAATTTGAATTCAACTTATTGGAACACAAGTCATAGGTTTCTCCTTTGAACACCCACAAATGCTCAACGGGATCATTATTAAGTTGCTCATGAGTTCCTCGAGGATGAATCTGCTGGTGCATTTGGAAGAATCCTCAAACATCGCCGGATTCTGCTCGGGAAGATGGATATGATCATTCATCTCTTGAAATTACAGACCTTGGCGAACTCCTCACGCTCATCTTCCACAATTATGTTGTGCATGATCACACAAGCTGTCATCACCTCCCATTGTGTCTTTGGATCCCATAGTTTAGCAAGCCCATGAAAAACTGCAAAACGGCTTGGAGCACTCCAAATGCCCTCTCCACATCCTTTGTAGCACACCTTTTTGTTTTGTGGCAAAGTGTCATTTTTTGTTACCCCTTGGCTTAGAGATTGTCTTGATGAAGGTCGCCCACGGAGGATAGATACAATCACAATGATAGTATCCCATGTTGTGAGCATGATCATTGATGGTATAGTGCACGTACGAGCTTCGTCCGCACACAACTTTACAAACAATGGAGACCATTGCAGCATGTTGATGTCATTGTCAGACCTAAGCATGCCAAAAAAGAGTGTCTAATTCATAGACCTTGTGATGAAAGTGCTTCATGAATGTTGGTGTTTTTTTGCAATGGCCCTCGTATTGACCCAGTTGAGCATGTGGGCAGTTCTTTAATTTGTAGTGCATTCAGAGGGATGCAAGCATACCTGGAAACCCTCTTGATGCTTCAATTGCCATGAGCATTGTTGTGCTGCGACATTTGGTTCTTTCAAGTGCTCCGGTCCAAACATCTTGACAACTATATTAGCAAAATTTGACCATGGCTTTGAGACATGTGCTTTCAGCCATCCAGAGGTATTCGTCCAACAAATTTGGAGCCGTGCCATATGCAAGCATCCTAATAGCAGCGGTGCACTTCTGATAACCAGAGAACCGAATGTTTCCAGCGTCATCCCTCTTCAACTTGAAGTAATCATCATTGTCCCCGATACGCTGGTAGATGTGTTCGAGCACATGTTACCGCATCCAAAATCGATGGCAGAAATAGGGTTCTGATAGCGCATCGAGCGCAAAGCAGTCGTCGTATGATATTATATGGCATTGGTCCATCTGTCGCTTCAACACTAGATGTCCCTTTATTGAACCATTGTAATTGAGAAAATGCTCGTCTGCACACTCCGCGTCCTCAGGAATCGCCTTGATCGTCGCCATTTCAACATCACCTCCTCAACCGACAAATATGAATCCACGAACTCGACATAGAAGAACTCCTCGTTCGAACCGATCGTGTTTGCTTCAAAGTAAACAATGAGAACGTAAAAAAACTAGCAATGGCATTTGATTGAGCACTTGCCGGGCATGGTGTCCGCCATGGGCGCCGTCGGCAGAGGCAAAGGATACCTGGGTTGTGGACGGTTCCGGGGTGGAATGGCGGTGTAGGAAAAACCAATCGGGCGCCTTGGTGGGATGGCGGAGGTCCAAAAAGACTTGGGCGCCCCCCGAGGAGGTACAAAGGCTGTGTCGGAGTCCGTTAGCATGGATACATGGCACAGGAGGATGGACGGACCAGGGAGAAACGTGAGCTCCGGGTGGGGCTTTTGGATGGGCCGGAGTGTCATAGTTCGCCGTGGCGGATATCTGGACTCCCCCAAACCTCCACTGTTTTGGTGCCGGATTGGGGCAGTTTAGACGTCCAGACAACTTAGGTGACCCCCGTTTAATGGCAAAAAGTGTCTGAACCATCTGATGCAGACATTTATGGATGATTTGGTGATCCACGTTGGAGTTACCCTCAATGATAGCCGTTTGGTTCTCTTCATTTGGCAATAGATAAGTTGAAGCATCTGTACGACACTTTAGCGTCCTGTCACCTGGCAATATACTTCTGGACAAAATATATTTTCAGTTTTTGTGTAGATCATATTTATTTGAGCTGGAAAATGAAACATATATTGATTCGTAGAACACGATAGGCATAGATAAGTGTCCATTTTTTATCCTGGAGCACAAGGGTCTTGCTGATTTTCATTAATAGAAACCAAGGATACATACTAGATAATACCCTGCACTATGCCACATAATTTGATATGCATTTTCTAAACATTGTGCACAATACTAATTTAGTCCTTACAATTTAAACTATATGAAAATTTTCTATGTAACCAAAATACTTAATATGAAAACTTGTGTACGTCGCATTTAAATACAATGTGATTTAAAACTCAATTAAAATGCACTAGTGCATGTTGCATGGTAGAGGATTCTCATGGGTAGATTATACAGATGGCAGTGGATCAAGCTATTAAATTTGACGACTAAACCATCTAAATAATGTGGAAGCACGTTTTTCTTTTCTTTTTTTTCTTGCGTACGGATAGCTTTGGTCTTATATGACTTACTATTTGCCAGCCTGTTTTATGTGCATGTGTTGGTGTTGGTTGTGTGCATCCTAACTATGTATAGGCCGGGTGTATGCTCATTGTGTTTGTATTCTCTTGGTGCTTTATTTTGAGTCAATAAAATCCATCTTTGTCAAAAAAGATAATGGGGATCACTCTCAGGTATACTTGATGATACCCGTACATTGTTGCGAGAATATCTGCATTATATTCTAAGATTTGGTTATAAGATGAGAACTAAAACTAAAGTACATAAGATTTATTGTGTTCTCTCCTTTTCCATGCATGGTGCATGTTAAGGTGGCACGCTCACGTATCGAGAAAACAGGCCAGTGGAGACTTGACTAGATATAGAAGCTTGCTATGATACTTGATTATATGGAACATGAATATTTAAAATAATAAATGAGAACTAAAAATTGATTATTGGGTTTGATTATTTTACATTTATAAAATACTTGTTAAATACAAGTAGCATAGTAGAATTGAAATTTCCATGCATGTTTGCACATTAAGGTGTTTTTTCTTTCTTATGCATTCATGTTATAATCGATGAACATTTTTCTGTACATGTCTCAGCTAAGATGACATGCATGCAAGTTGTGAGAAATAGGTTACTAGCTGGGATTAGTTTTTTAAATATAGAAGATATATAAGATAAATGTACATCCGACAAACATTGAACCACGGCCATATATTCATTCATATCTACTCCCTCCGTTTCAAAATAGATGACCCAACCTAACTTTGTACTAACTTTAACATACAATTAGTATAAAATTCGGTCATCTATTTTGAAACGGAGGGAATACCTCTTTGTTTACGTCGATTTCAGTAGTCCTAGCTTACTCGTGACATGAGCCTGTGACTCGCGACGCCGTGCCCTCTAGACAGCCAAACGTGCTCAAATGCAGTCAAATAGTGGAAGCTCGGCACGTCAAGGTCTTTGTGGCCACATCAAATCAAAGTTGAAACCGACTTATTTGTAAGCCAAGCAATAATGTTCATCGACATAAATACGTGTACGGTGAGTCATAAAATTTTGGGCGTGTGGTGGGAGCGTGCAATCACAAACGGCTGAAACTCTTGTAGCGACGTGAACCTCTCCGCATCACGAATGTCTGCTACTGCAACGCTAGTACTTTGCTTTGAATATATATGTGGTTTTGACGCTATATGTGGAATTAGATGAAAATCACCATTAGGAAAACGAATAGTGATTTGGGCAACAATATTTCTTCCGGCAAAGCTATTTTCACGATAAGACTTTTTTACTCGCAATATTTTCTTTCCAAAAAAATATATTTTCCTTCACCTTGTCTTTTGATTCATCCCTTTTTCCCGTGGTTGTTTGATGTAAATTTTTGTCGCCGCTGCTACTTGTGTGTAGTTTGTGATCTCAGTTTATGTGACATTGCGAGTTGGGAACCACAAGAATTGTTGTTTTACCTTTGTAAAACACACTGCAAACGTGAGAGGCGACTTGTAGCACACACATCCGGAGGCACGAATATTTGTGGCTGCCTGTTTGTGTCGTTATTGGCAAAGTGGGCTGGTCCCTGCATGTATTTAGGGCTTAATTACAGTAAAGAGGGTCCACACGTTACATCTTTTGACAGAGTGCATGCCCCACTCATCCCATGCTTATGTTTTTTTTTTTACTTTTAAATTTGAATCTATTATATCTTTTGTAAACACAGTCTACTTTATATTACGTTTGCATATTTGCTTTTCTTGTGATGGGTGCTTTGAAACAAGACCAACTTTGAATACATTTTGACAAAGTTTTAAAAAATTCATCAAATTTCAACTATTAAAACTTGATAGGAACGAAAATGATAAATTCACCAAGTTTCAAAAACTAAAGCTTAAACCATAAGCCCTAAGTCATAACCCCTAAACCCTAAACCATAAAAGCAAATGAGACTTGGTAAAAGTTGATGAAATTTAGAAAAAACTTGATATTATGACTACCAAGTTTTAATATCCGAACCTTTGTAAAATTAAAGTGTAGTCAAAATGTGTTTAAAATTGGTCTTGTTCGAAAGTACCCGTTGTAAAGAAATTTGAACTTTCAATTAAAAAGACATACTAGATTCAAATTTGAAGATAAAATTTAAAAAAGTATGTAGGTGTGTGTGCCTATAAACGTGCATGTTTATGTACACACATATACAATCACTTCTGTGAACGCACGTACGCACACTCTCTTTCTATAGGCACACTGAGCTGGTAAATATCAAGATTGATGAAGTCACTGTAATCATGTCGTAGTAAATGGGAAGATCCTCCCTCACTACACGAATGTTGCACAAAAGTCTGAATTAAATCCAGAAAAATTAGAGCACATGCGCCTAAGTTTAAGCGTTGAACCCACCATGAGAAACTTAACTGACAAAGCTATTACCGCAAGTAGTTGAAACTAGAGGAGGAAGAGAAGAATGGGTGTTGGTTAAAAAATGTTAGAATTAGAATGCATGAAAGGCGATGCATTATCTAAAAGACAAAACTAATAAGTGGAGGATATGAGAGGTGGAGAAGGTGCTGAGAATGGGCGTTGCTTTCACCGAAGAAGCAACGTGAAACATACGTTCCGTCTACGCGCCGTCGATGGCTAGACATGAGATGTGTGTTACATAACGAGTGAGATGTACACTCATCTCTATAAACACACGTTTATATATCCTAACCCTATGAGTACTTTTGATATAGTAAGCCGACGCAATGGAGAATAGAAAGTTATATTTTGGGTGTCAATCATCAAAAAAAGACACACGGAGGGTGATAAATATTAAATAAACATGGCTTTTAGCATGTGCAATTTTGAACACAGTGCAATCAAATACGTTCACATACATGCACATACACTTATCTCTATGCATGCACGCTCCCATACCTTATCCCTATGAGTATCTTTGAGAGACTGAGCCGTGCAATAACTTGAGATTGACGAAGTCACCACGGGCGCCTCGTAGTCAACGGAAGCATCTCCTCCCACTAAAAGAACATGGCGAAAATTTTAAAATAAATTCAGGAAAATGCGAGCATCAATGTCGAGTCTAGAACTTGGCCCTGTTGGCTGGTTCCATCACAAAAAATCTAACCATCTGAGGTAAGTTGCACGCAAGACGTCACCTGTAAACTCCGATGAATCAGAGCACATGTATTGTAACAATGCCCTTTTGGTTGTTACGGTGTCATTTTTATGACTTCTTTTATTTATATATGTTTGCCTATGTGTCTTACATTATAAATTGCCACCTCAACATTCTTTTATTTATATATGTTTGCCTACGTGTCTTACATTATATATATGTTTGCCTATATATAGTAACGCTAAACTAAGCGTGAGTGTAGAATAGCTTAACTAAGCGTGAGTGTAGAATAGCTTATTCTACACCCCAGTAACGGTATATATAAAATATAGTAACACACTATGCAACATATAGTAATTTTCGTAAAAATGTACTAAATTACAAACTTGGGTAGTAAAAAATATTTTCTTGATTACTACATTTTATGCGCTGTTTTACTTTATTTTGTATATAGCATTACTAGGGGGTGTAGAATACGCTATAGTTTTTTAACTTGATTTGAACCCAGACAACTGGTGGTTAGAGCTATAACGCGTGTCCCTGCTGATCACCGGTGACCTGCTTGTATCGCTGCACAGACGAGGACAAATTACACCGGTGTCACGAGGCACGAAAAGAAAAACAGCAGTGTCACGATTCTTCTCACGCTAGCTAGCTAGCTTCAATCGGACGTCCGACATTAGCCTACACGTTTCGACCGTGTACCGGCTGATTGCCAGCCGCGGTCGCATCGCCCGGCACCGTCCACTGGTTTTACTTTTACGTGTGGCTATCTACCTTGAGTCAGGAAGAAAAGAAACGGAACAATGAGCAGCAGCTAGCAATGCTGCGCACAGGCGCCCTACTGAGCTAGGTTCTACGAGGAGTACTCTTCTACGAGGGTTTCAATACGACACGCCCTACTGAGCTATACTGGGTTGCTAGCGTGCGATCGAGCGTCCTAGGAGTGGACAGCAACGCGTCCTTGGAGTGCACCGAGCTAAGTAAGCCGCGGTCGAAAGCCAAATTGGTTTCCTTCATTCCACCTAGGATAGGAGAGCTAAGCTACGTGATCGATGAGAGACCCCGGGAGCGGCTACGTAGCCCGGCTTTGGATTGGTCACGGGTGAAGGTGACGGAGCCCCGTAGCGAACCTCCCGTGCCTTTTGTTGCTACCGTGACCACTAGCGGGAAGAATCGTCGGAGGTAGATCGCCTCGCCGACGACAGGTGGGATCGTCCGGCGACGCCTTTTGGGCAGATCGAGACCTCGCGCTCTCGGCAAAGCAAAGCCCCGCGGGACGCGCAGCAGTAATAACTGCGTTGATTCCTCTCCTCCGCGACGGCCGTCGCTACCGCCTCCGCCTACACGAGAGTTACAAGCCGTCAGCCAAAGTTGCACCGGTCCACGTCGACCGTGGCGACATGCTGTGGACATTGGTTTGTACTTACTCTGGAGCACCGGTGCGCAGGCGCAGCGAATGCGGCGGTCCCGGTCGTCGTCTGTCCTTACTCCTCAGGCCAAGTTTCGATTCATGGGCCAATGGGGAATTTTATCTCCGGTTTCCTCTCGGCTCCGTTCGTGTTTTTGGCTGGTTGATTTGTCGCCGCCTGGTTGGTTTTGTCCGTTCGGCCGCTAGGCCTCCGCGATCGCTGCGGAGGCCGGACGTACTACCATAAACTACTTTTCCCTGGAAAGAAAGGAGGGGCGTCATCGACCTGTATTTGCCTTGATATTTTCCATCCTGACACCTCACCTTTCAGTTTCACTGCTGTGGCTCGGCGGGGTTCACTGAATTCGTTTTTGTAGCCTGAACATGCTTCAGCTAATTAAGCACAGTAGAGCAAGGCCTAGTTTTATTTATCACATCCTCTCTAGGCTACTCCAATGCAGATCCTCGAACCTACGTATATGTGTCATTCAACGCGGGCATATATCAGTCTGCCGGACGGTTCAGACGTACCTTTTTCGTAAACCGAAGACAAACTAGAGGACTTTGCGAGTGTCCGGACAACAGACATGCCCACATCTAACCACCCTGGCCCACTCAAAACTCTCCCCTCCCGTTTACGTGCGTTCCCACACGATGCCAGTTGCCCGCATTCATGCCGCTGTATAGCGATCGCTCCGCAATGATGCGGGCCCAGAGCAAACGCGACCTCTCACTGCCGCCGACATTGAAGCGTCGCGCCGACCGAGGGAGCCGCCGGCGTCGCGTCCCCATTGTCCGCGCATGTTCATTGCCGGGGTGTCGTTTGTTGTTCGGGACGAGACGAATATCTATCAATGCCCGTCGACCCGTATGCCGCATTAAGTAGGCTTACCGGCCGAGGAACCAACTCCAACACCGCGCATTCACGCACCCGGACACTTGGCCTCACCAGAATCCGCTATTTAAAGACTGCCACACCGGCCTAACTCTACACCACAACACTTCCTCCTCCCTTTGCTCCTCATCCGTCATGACCGCGAGAGGGAACACTCTTTGGGATAGTCTGACGTCCGAGATGAAGCATGAGGTGGCCGCCCTTGAAACCACCTAGCAGTCCTGTCGTGCCAAGCGGGTCGACCAGGGCATGCCTGCCAGCTCGCCCGAGCTCTCCAATGACGAACCCATGGGCTCCGAAGACGACACGGGCCGGACACCACGCCGGTGCACGCGGCCTAACCATGGAGTAGGCGCAAATGCACTACGATGCCATCATGGCGGAGGAGGAGCAGCCTTCCCCAGGTCCTACGACGGTGTTCCGGCAGGCTCAGGAGGAGCAGAGGTATAACCTGTTCGTCTTCGAGCAGGACCGGCTAGCGGAGGGCGAAATCTACGACGAGGGAGCAAGCGAGGAGGCCGTGGCCGCCATGGCGGCGGCGGACTAGAACTTCATTGCGGAACACAGCGCGCTCTACGAGGCCGCCCGCCCCACTCGCAATGAAGTTCCGGCGCTGCTGGACGTGGTCGCAGCCGCTAGCTACGCGTCCTACGCACCACCGTGAAACTTTCGGGAGCGCACGTGCCAGGTGGACAGTGACATGCCGTCCACGTCGAACATCAACTTCACGTCCACCTGAGACCCGCACGTTCAGGAGCGCCAGCGACGGACAGGCCGCAGGCTCGTCCGAGGATGAGTTAGGGCATGGGAGGCGGCAGGGCATTGTGTCCCAAGTGGGCCGGTCCGTCTCCCATGTTCTACTCTTCCTCGCCGGAGACTGCACCTTCACTTCATGGGTCTTACCGCCGCCGTTCATGGAGACGGCAAATGGAGAACCTGGTCGCCGATGCGGAATACAAAGAAAGTGGACGACGGCCGCGGCCGTAGGATAGGTTTATGGTCAGATTTATTTTTGTTCTAAATGTTCGAAATGTAATGAAAATCCGTCGTAATTGCATGAATCTTGTCTGATTTATATGAAAATCCGTCGTGTTTGCATGAATTTCATCTGGTTACTTGATAAGTTGTTTGGAATATGTGCGAACATCGTTGGATGGTGGGCTCCGGCATCAGTGTCCGTGGACAGATGCCGGAGCAAATTTGAGGTTCAACGTTGGAGATACCCTTAGAGCATCTCTAGCAGACCCCGTATAATGCCGACCCACAAAATGCGTTTGTAGTTCGCTGCAGATCTGTTTTACGGGGCGAATTCGTTCGCTGCAGACCAGACCCCCTATATGAAAATGTAAAATTAAAAGAAAAACATTCGCCGGAGAAACTTGCAACAACATTGATCGTACATAGTTCATCATCGTACTCCATTGATCATACATAGTTCATCATTTATACTACAATGTACTGCTAGAGGGGAATCTGCGGGCCGTGCAGCGTACCCGAGCCTACGCTACCAAAATCGACGAGCTCGCGCGGGGCCGGCGGAGGCGGAGGAGCCGAAGGAGCTCAGTCCTCGTCGGAGTCGAGGTCGATGAAGACCTTGGCCTGCTCGGCCTTCATGACGCACAGGTCCGCCCCCTTGGACGCGTGCGCCTGCGACACCCGTCTGGAGGAAGATCTGCTCGTACTCAAGCTCGCGGCGGCGGCGCGCGGCGGCCTCCTCCTCCTCCCTCGCCAAGTGCTCCATGACGACGTGCTCTAGGTGCTCCTCCTGCCCCGGGGCGAGGTAGTCCTCGGGGCCGATTACTCCTCGACGCGGCGGCCTCGAGCTTGACGGCGAATGTCCTGAGCTCCTCCGGCTCTCTCTTGACCGGAGAGCCGCGAGCTCGAGGCGCCCGTGGACGAGCACCCCGCGGCAGAGGAGCTGGAGGAGGCGTGGAGTGAACCGCGAGCTCGCGGCGTTCGAACGTCGGCGGCGGACGGCTCCCGTGGTTGAGCCACCTCCGCGCCCCCCGCTTCCGTGCGGCGGCGGCGGTGGCGCTCCTCGTCTGCGTAGCCATCCATGGGTCACTAGGACTTTTTTAGGCTCGCCGGCGGTGAGAAATTGGACAGGGGAGGGGGGATCGCGGCGACGGAGGCGGATAGGGATTGGCCCGTATCCGAGCGGTAAAACCGCATATATAGCGATGGAGTGGGACGTTTTCTAGGCCACGGTAAAAAAATTATGGACCGGGCCGCTGATGTCTGCTAGAACTATGTCGGTATTTCCCCAAAGAGGAAGGGATGATGCAGCACAACAACGGTAGGTATATCCCTCAGTGATGAGACCAAGGTTATCGAACTAGTAGGAGAACCAAGCAACACTACGTAAACATCACCTGCACACAAATAACAAATACTCGCAGCCCGACGTGTTAAATTGGTTGTCAATCCCTTTCGGGTAACGATGCCAGAAATTGGCAAAAGGATGGAATAAAGTTGTAATAGATTGGATAAATAGATCGCAAATAAAGTAAAGTGCAGCAAGGTATTTTTGTATTTTTGGTTTAATATATCTGAAAATAAAAGCAAATAAAAATAGATCGCAAAGGCAAATATAATAAAGAAGAGACCCGGGGGCCGTAAATTTCACTAGTGGTTTCTCTCGAGAAAAATAGCAAACGGTGGGTAAACGAATTACTGTTGGGCAATTGATAAAACTTCAAATAATCATGGCGATATCTAGGCAATGATCATTATATAGGCATCACGTCCAAGATTATTAGACCGACTCCTGCCTACATCTACTACTATTACTCCACACATCAACCGCTATCCAGCATGCATCTAATGTATTAAGTTCATGAGAAACGGAGTAATGCAATAAGAACGATGACATGATGTAGACAAGATCTATTTAATTAGAACTAGACTTCATCTTGTTATCCTTAATGGCAACGATACATACGTGTCGGTTCCCCTTCTGTCACTGGGATCAAGCACCGTAAGATCCAACCCATCACAAAGCACCTCTTCCCATTGCAAGATAAATAGATCAAGTTGGCCAAACAAAACCCAAACTTCGGAGAAGAAATACGAGGCTATAAGCAATCATGCATATAAGAAATCATAGAAGACCCAAATAACTTTCATGGATAAAAAGATAGATCTGATCATAAAATCAAAGTTCATCAAATCCCAACAAACACACCGCAAAAAGAGTTACATCATATGGATCTCCAAGAGACCATTGTATTGAGAATCAATAGATAGAGAGGAAGCCATCTAGCTACAAACTACGGACCCGTAACTCTACAATGAAGTACTCACGCATCATCGAAGAGGCACCAATGGGCATGATGAACCCCTCTGTGATGGTGTCTAGATTGGATCTGGTGGTTCCAGAACTTGCGGCGGCTGGAATTGATTTTCGTCAACTCCCCTAGGGTTTCTGGGATATTAGGGTATTTATAGAGCAAAGAGGCGGTTCGGGAGGTCACCGAGGCGGGCACAACCCACCTGGGTGCGCCTGGGCCTCCAGGCGCGCCCTGGTGGGTTGTTCCCCCCTCAGGGCACAACCCAAGTGCTTCTCCAGCCCACTCGATGTCTTCTGGTTCAAAAAAAATTCGCAAAAAGTTTCGCTGCGTTTGGACTCCGTTTGATATTGATTTCATGCGGTGTAAAAAACATGTAAAAAATAGCAACTGGAACTAGGCAGTATGTCAATAGGTTAGTACCAAAATGTGATATAAAATTACTATAAAATGAGGCCCAGGCGCGCCCTGGTGGGTTGTTCCCCCCTCGGGGCGCACCCCAGGTGCTTCTCCAGCCCACTGGATGTCTTCTGGTCCAAACAAAATCCACAAAAAGTTTTGCTGCGTTTGGACTCCGTTTGATATTGATTTCCTGCGATGTAAAAACATGCAAAAAACAGCAACTGGCACTAGGCAATATGTCAATAGGTTAGTACCAAAATATGATATAAAATGACTATAAAATGATTGTAAAACATCCAAGAATGATAATATAACAGCATGGAATAATCAAAAATTATAGATACATTGGAGACGTATCAGCATCCCCAAGCTTAATTCCTGGTCGTCCTCGAGTAGGTAAATGATAAAAAAATAATTTTTGATGTGGAATGCTGCCTGACATGTTCATCACATATTATTTTCTTTGTAGCATGGACATTTGGACTTTTATATGGTTCAAGCAATAGTCTAGTTTTGACATGATAATTTCAATAGTCAAGCATATTAACAATCAACCATGTCTTTCAAAAGATCAAAGCTAAAATAAGTTATCCCTAGCCCATTATGCTCAATCATTGATCCATTCATGAAACACACTCGCATATTAGCTACACCCAATGCTCAAGTACAATCATAGTGCCCCTTAGTTGGTGCTTTATAAGAGAAGATGGAGACTCAAGTTAAAAATAAAAATTGCATAAAGTAAAAGAAAGGCCCTTCGTGGAGGGAAGTAGGGATTTGTAGAGGTGCCAGAGCTCAAAGCGAAAAATATAGAGATAAAACATTTTGGTAGGCATGCTTTTCCTGTCAACAAGAATGATCGAGAAGTTCCTAATACTTTTGATGCTAGATATATCATAGGCGGTTCCCAAACAGAAAATAAAGTTTATTCCTTTTTCAACCATACTTTCACTTTCCATGGCTAGCCATATCCACGGGTGCCTTCCATACCAACACTTTCCAAGGAATTTATTATTTGACAACATAAAGTAAATTCATTTTTCATTTCGGGACTGGGCATCCCTAATACCTTTGCCTTAATCTCGTACAATGACAAGTGAATAAACACTCATCATGAGAATAACATATCTAGCATGGAAATATATTAGCCACGCCCTACCGTTTCATGAGCGGTACGAGCACACAAAAGAGAAATTTATTTTGAAAATTAAAGATGGCACATACATATTTGCTTCGAAAGGCAAAAGAATACCGCATATAGGTAGGTATGGTGGATTCATGTGGCAAAACTGGTTTAAAGGTTTTTGGATGCACAAGTAGTGACCATACTTAGTGCAAAATGAAGGCTAGCAAAAGATTGAGAAGCGACCAACCAAGAAACGAAAAATCTCATAAGCGAGCATTAAGCATAATTAACACCGAATAATGCACCACAAGTAGGATGTAATTTCATTGCATAACTATTGACTTTCGTGCTTGCATAGGAAATCACAAACCTTAACACCAATATTCTTACTAAAGCATAATTACTCATCAACATGACTCACATATCATATCATCATATCTCAAAACTATTACAAGGAATCAAGTTTATTTTGTCCAATGATCTTCATGAAATTTTTTATTATATCATTCTTGGATATCTATCAGTTTGGAACTAATTTTCATGTGTTGCTTTTGATAAGCTCAAACAAATATAAGTGAAGATCATGAGCATAATATCGAAAATCCATCTCTGCACCCGAGCTCATTTGCACCTGCGCTTACGGAAAAAATCAAAACAAATACTAGAAAAATTAAAAAAATTCCAAATTCTTTTTGTGGGGTAGACAACTTGATGCGTGAGGCCTGCTCCAAATTTCAAGTCATTGGAACGTTTGATGAGGTCTCAGCAAAAAAGACAAATTGGGGGTCTGTAAAAATGTTTACTGTTCATGTACTGTTTTGGTACGGTTTGTCTTTTTTGCTGAGAGCTGCTCAATTGTCCAAATGACTTGAAATTTGGAGCGGGCCTCACGCATCAAATTTTCTACCACACAAAAAAATTGGAAGTTTTTGAATTTGTTTTGAAGTTTTTACGAATTTTTTTCTAACCGGGTGCAGAGCCTGGGCACCGAAACGCCCTACTTGCATAATATTTCTTTCTCTCAAAATATTTTAAGTGAGGCAAGAGAATTTCTTAAAAATTTATTAACTCTAAAATAAATCTAAGTGAAGCATGAGAGCATTTCTTCAAAAATAACAAAGCACACCGTGCTAAAAAATATATAAGTGAAGCACAAGAGCAATTCCATAGCTCATAAAGATTTAAGCGAAGCATAGATAGCAACTCTAACAAGTCCTACCATAATTTTGGCTCTCTCAAATAGGTGTGTCCAGCAAGGATTCAAGACTTAAAATAAAAGGCAAAACAAGCAAAGACTCATATCATACAAGACGCTCCAATCAAAAGTCATAGTATGTGACGAATAAAAATATAGTTCCGAGTAAAATACCGATGGTCGTTAGAAGAAAGAGGGGATGCCACTCGGGCATCCCCAAGCTTAGTTGCTTGCTTCTCTTTGGATAATAGCTTGGGATGCCATAGGCATCCCCAAGCTTAGGCTCTTCTTACTCCTTATTCATTCATCCATCATAACATCACCCAAAACTTGAAAATTTCAATCACACAAAACTCAACAAAACCTTCGTGAGATCCGTTAGTATAAGAAAGCAAATCACTACTATAAGTACTGTTTCAAACCAATTCATATTTTATTCTTGCATTATATCTACTGTATTCCAACTTTACTATGGTGAAAACTCTTCAAGGAAAATCATAGAATCATCAAAACAAGCACACAACGCAAAGAAAACAGAATATGTCAAAAACAGAATAGTCTGTAGGAATCTGGATATTTCGAATAATTCTATAACTCCAAAAATTCTGAAACATCAGGACCACGTGAGCAATTTGTATTTTAATCTTCTGCAAAAAGGATTGGTATTTTATCACGCTCCTGTTAAAAATGAGAATTATTTTCGTGAGCGCAAAAGTTTCTGTTTTTCAGCAAGATCAAATCAACTATCACCCAAGAAGATCCTAAAGGCTTTGCTTGGCACAAACGCTTAAAACACAATCATAACACTAGCATAATTGTGCGAACACTCAAGAAAAGAAAGCAAAAGACAAAATAAAATTTATTCCTTGGGTTGCCTCCCAACAAGCGCTATCGTTTTATGCCCCTAGCTGGGCATAAAGCAAGGATCTATGTTTTGTTGTACTTCTCCTTAATTTCCTTAGAGGTATTTTTGTCATGAGATTTTTTAAAAACAACATAAAACATATTATCCATAGAAACTTTAGCACTATTAAGTTGCTTATCATCATAACCCCTTTGATTTCTGGCAACAATCCAAGAGTAATGTTGATTAACATTATTGAAAACTTGTTTGATTACATCTAAAATGGGGACTTCATTTTTAAGATTCTCATCAAAGATTTGATTATCCCCAAGCAAATGTCTTAACGCATAATGTTGGGGAACGTAGTAATTTCAAAAATTTCCTACGCACACACAGGATCATGGTGATGCAAAGCAACGAGAGGGGTGAGTGTGTCCATGTACCCTCGTAGACCGAAAGCGGAAGCGTTATGACAACGCGGTTGATGTAGTCGTACGTCTTCACGATCCAACCGATCCAAGTACCAAACGCACGGCACCTCCGAGTTCAGCACACGTTCAGCTCGATGACATCCCACGAACTCCGATCCAGCAGAGCTTCGAGGGAGAGTTCCGTCAGCACGACGGCGTGATGACGGTGATGATGATGCTACCGACGCAGGGCTTCGCCTAAGCACCGCTACGATATGATCGAGGTGGAATATCGTGGAGGGGGGGCACCGCACACGGCTAAGAGATCAAGAGATCAATTGTTGTGTCTATGGGGTGCCCCCTGGCCACGTATATAAAGGAGTGGAGGAGGGGGAGAGGGCCGGCCCCTATGGCGCGCCCTGGAGGAGTCCTACTCCCACCGGGAGTAGGATTCCTCCCCTTCCAAGTAGTAGGAGTAGGAGACAAGGAAGGGGAAGAGGGAAGAGAAGGAAGGAGGGGGCGCCGCCCCTCCCCCTAGTCCAATTCGGACTAGTCATTGGGGGGGGGGGGCGCGGCCTGCCTCTCTCTCTCCCCTAAAGCCCAATAAGGCCCATATACTTCTTCCCCCGTATTCCCGTAACTCCCCGGTACTCTGAAAAATACCCGAACCACTCGGAATCTTTTCGATGTCCGAATATAGTCGTCCAATATATCGATCTTTACGTCTCGACCATTTCGAGACTCCTCGTCATGTCCCCGATCTCATCCGGGACTCCGAACTACCTTAGGTACATCAAATCACATAAACTCATAATACAAATCGTCACCGAACGTTAAGCGTGCAGACCCTACGGGTTCGAGAACTATGTAGACATGACCGAGACACGTTTCCGGTCAATAACCAATAGCGGAACCTGGATGCTCATATTGGCTCCCACATATTCTATGAAGATCTTTATCGGTCAAACCGCATAACAACATACGTTGTTCCCTTTGTCATCGGTATGTTACTTGCCCGAGATTCGATCGTCGGTATCTCAATACCTAGTTCAATCTCGTTACCGGCAAGTCTCTTTACTTGTTCCGTAATACATCATCCCGTAAGTAACTCATTAGTTACAATGCTTGCAAGGCTTATAGTGATGTGCATTACCGAGTGGGCCTAGAGATACCTCTCCGACAATCGGAGTGACAAATCCTAATCTCGAAATACGCCAACCCAACAAGTACCTTCGGAGACACCTGTAGAGCACCTTTATAATCACCCAGTTACGTTGTGACGTTTGGTAGCACACAAAGTGTTCCTCCAGTAAACGGGAGTTGCATAATCTCATAGTCATAGGAACATGTATAAGTCATGAAGAAAGCAATAGCAACATACTAAACGATCAAGTGCTAAGCTAACGGAATGGGTCAAGTCAATCACATCATTCTCCTAATGATGTGATCCCGTTAATCAAATGACAACTCATGTCTATGGCTAGGAAACTCAACCATCTTTGATTAACGAGCTAGTCAAGTAGAGGCATACTAGTGACACTATGTTTGTCTATGTATTCACACATGTATTATGTTTCCGGTTAATACAATTCTAGCATGAATAATAAACATTTATCATGAAATAAGGAAATAAATAATAACTTTATTATTGCCTCTAGGGCATATTTCCTTCAGTCCCCCACCTGCGCTAGAGTCAATAATCTATTTCACATCGCCATGTGATTTAACATCAATAGTTCACATCTTTATGTGGTTAACACCCATAGTTGACATCGATATGTGACCAACACCCATAGGGTTTACTAGAGTCAGTAATCTAGTTCACATCGCTATGTGATTAACACCAAAAGATTACTAAGGTGTGATCATGTTTTGCTTGTGAGAGAAGTTTAGTCAACGGGTCTGCCACATTCAGATCTGTATGTATTTTGCAAATATTCTATGTCTTCAATACTCTGCACGGAGCTACTCTAGCTAATAGCTCCCACTTTTAATATGTATCTAGATCGAGACTTAGAGTTATCCAGATCGGTTTGTCAAAGCTTGCATTGACGTAACTCTTTACGACGAACCTTTTGTCACCTCCATAATCGAGAAACATATCCTTATTCCACTAAGGATAATTTTGACCGCTGTCCAGTGATCTACTCCTAGATCACTATTGTACTCCCTTGCCAAACTCAGTGTAGGGTATACAATAGATCTGGTACACAACATGGCATACTTTATAGAACCTATGGCTGAGGCATAGGGAATGACTTTCATTCTCTTTCTATCTTCTGCCGTGGTCGGGCTTTGAGTCTTACTCAATTTCACACCTTCTAACACAGGCAAGAACTCTTTCTTTGATTGTTCCATTTTGAACTACTTCAAAATCTTGTCAAGGTATGTACTCATTGAAAAAACTTATCAAGCGTCTTGATTTATCTCTATAGATCTTGATGCTCAATATGTAAGCAGCTTCACCGAGGTCTTCCTTTGAAAAAATCCTTTCAAATACTGCTTTATGCTTTCCAGAAAAATTCTACATTATTTCCGATCAACAATATGTCATTCACATATACTTATCAGAAATGCTGTAGTGCTCCCACTCACTTTCTTGTAAATATAGGCTTCAACGCAAGTCTGTATAAACCTATATGCTTTAATCAACTCATCAAAGCGTATATTCCGACTCTGAGATGCTTGCACCATTCCACAGATGGATCACTGGAGCTTACACATTTTGTTAGCACCTTTAGGATTGACAAAACCTTCTGGTTGCATCATATACAACTCTTCTTTAATAAATCCACTAAGGATTGCAGTTTTGTTATCCATTTGCCAGGTTTCTTAAAATGCGGCAATTGCTAACATGATTCAGACAGACTTTAAGCATCAATACGAGTGAGAAAATCTCATCGTAGTCAACACTTTGAACTTTGTCAAAAACCTTTTTCGACAAGTCTAGCTTTGTAGATAGTAACACTACTATCAGCGTCCGTCTTCCTCTTGAAGATCCATTTATTTTCTATGGCTTGCCTATCATCGGGCAAGTCAACCAAAGTCCACACTTTGTTCTCATACGTGGATCCCATCTCAGATTTCATGGCCTCAAGCCATATGGCGGAATCTGGGCTCATCATCGCTTCCTCATAGTTCGTAGGTTCGTCATGGTCAAGTAACATGACCTCCAGAACAGGATTACCGTACCACTCTGGTGCAGATCTCACTCTGGTTGACCTACGAGGTTCGGTAGTAACTTGATCTGAATTTACATGATCATCATCATTAGCTTCCTCACTAATTGGTGTAGGAGTCACAGGAACAGATTTCTGTGATGAACTACTTTCCAATTAGGGAGCAGGTACAGTTACCTCATCAAGTTCTACTTTCCTCCCACTCACTTCTTTCGAGAGAAACTCCTTCTCTAGAAAGGATCCATTCTTAGCAACGAATGTCTTGCCTTCGGATCTGTGATAGAAGGTGTACCCAACTGTCTCCTTTGGGTATCCTATGAAGACACATTTCTCCGATTTGGGTTTGAGCTTATCAGGATGAAACTTTTTCACATAAGCATTGCAACCCCAAACTTTAAGAAACGACAACTTTGGTTTCTTGCCAAACCACAGTTCATAAGCCGTCGTCTCAACGGATTTAGATGGTGCCCTATTTACGTGAATGCAGCTGTCTCTAATGCATAACTCCAAAACGATAGTGGTAAATCGGTAAGAGACATCATATATTGTACTATATCCAATAAAGTACGGTTATGACGTTTGGACACACCATTATGTTGTGGTGTTCCAGGTGGCATGAGTTTGTGAAACTATTCCACATTGTTTTAATTGAAGGCCAAACTCGTAACTCAAATATTTTCCTCCACGATCAGATCATAGAAACTTTATTT
Source organism: Triticum aestivum (assembly GCF_018294505.1). NCBI lineage: Eukaryota > Viridiplantae > Streptophyta > Magnoliopsida > Poales > Poaceae > Triticum > Triticum aestivum. Next base: position 524,652,345 of record NC_057799.1, on the reverse strand, counting down.
TCTTGTTACGATGATTTTCCACTTCACTCTGAAATTATATGAACTTTTCAAATGTTTCAGACTTATGTTTCATCAAGTAGATATACCCATATCTGCTCAAATCATCTGTGAAGGTCGGAAAATAATGATACCCGCCGCGAGCCTCAAAACTCATCGGATCACATACATCAGTATGTATTATTTCCAATAAGTCAGTTGCTCGCTCCATTGTTCCGGAGAACAGAGTCTTAGTCATCTTGCCCATAAGGCATGGTTCGCAAGCTTCAAGTGATTCATAATCAAGTGATTCCAAAATCCCATCAGCATGGAGAATCTTCATGCGCTTTACTCCAATATGACTTAAACGGCAGTGCTACAAATAAGTTGCACTATCATTATTAACTTTGCATCTTTTGGCTTCAATATTATGAATATGTGTATCACTACGATCGAGATCCAACAAACCATTTTCATTGGGTGTATGACCATAGAAGGTTTTATTCATGTAAACAGAACAACAATTATTCTCTAACTTAAATGAATAACCGTATTGCAATAAACATGATCAAATCATATTAATGCTCAACGCAAACACCAAATAACACTTATTTAGGTTCAACACTAATCTCAAAAGTACAGGGATTGTGCGATGATGATCATATCAATCTTGGAACTACTTCCAACACAGATCGTCACCTCGCCCTTAACTAGTTTCTGTTCATTCTGCAATTCCCGTTTCAAGTTACTACTGTTAGCAACTGAACTAGTATCAAATACCGAGGGGTTGCTATGAACACTAGTAAAGTACACATCAATAACATGTATATCAAATATACCTTTGTTCACTTTTGCCATCCTTCTTATCCGCCAATTATTTGGGATAGTTCCACTTCCAGTGATTATTCCCTTTGCAGTAGAAGCACTCAGTTTCAGGCTTAGGTCCAAACTTGGGCTTCTTGAGCAGCAACTTGCTTGCCGTTCTTCTTGAAGTTCGCCTTCTTTCCTTTGCCCTTTTTCTTGAAACTAGTGGTCTGGTTAACCATCAACACTTGATGCTCTTTCTTGATTTCTACCTTCGCTGGTTTCAGCATCGCGAAGATCTCGGGAATTACTTTCGTCATCCCTTGCATATTATAGTTCATCACTAAGTTCTATTAACTTTGTGATAGTGACTAGAGAACTTTGTCAATTACTATCTTATCTGGAAGATTAACTCCCACTTGATTCAAGTAATTGTAGTACTCACACCATCTGAGCACATGCTCACTGGTTGAGCTATTCTCCTCCATCTTGTAGGCAAAGTACTGTCAGAGGTCTCATACCTCTCGACACGAGCATGAGTATAAAATACCAATTTCAACTCTTGGAACATCTTATATGCTCCGTGGCATTCAAAACATTTTTTGATGTCCCGGTTCTAAGCCATAAAGCATGGTGCACTAAACTATCAAGTAGTCATCATACCGAGCTTTTGTCAAACGTTCATAATGTCTGCATCTGCTCCTGCATTAGGTCCGTCACCTAGCGGTGCATCAAGGACATAATTCTTCTGTGCAGCAATGAGGATAATCCTCAAATCACGGATCAAGTCCGCATCATTGCTACTAACATCTTTCAACATAGTTTTCTCTAGGAACATATCAAAAATAAAACAGGGGAGCTAAACACGAGCTATTGATCTACACATAGATATGCTAATACTACCAGGACTAAGTTCATGGTAAATTAAAGTTCAATTAATCATATTACTTAAGAACTCCCACTTAGATAGACATCCCTCTAATCATCTAAGTGATCACGTGATCCAAATCAACTAAACCATGTCCGATCATCACGTGAGATGGAGTAGTTTCAATGGTGAACATCACTATGTTGATCATATCTACTATATGATTCACGCTTGACCTTTCGATCTCAGTGTTCCGAGGCCATATCTGCATATGCTAGGCTCGTCAAGTTTAACCTGATTATTCCGCATGTGCACCTGTTTTGCACCCGTTGTATTTGAACGTAGAGCCTATCATACCCGATCATCACGTGGTGTCTCAGCACGAAGAACTTTCGCAATGGTGCATACTCAGGGAGAACACTTATACCTTGAAAATTTAGTGAGAGATCATCTTATAATGCTACTGTCAATCAAAGCAAGATAAGATGCATAAAAGATAAACATCACATGCAATCAATATAAGTGATATGATATGGCCACCATCATCTTGTGCTTGTGATCTCCATCTCCGAAGCACCGACATGATCACCATCGTCACCGGCGTGACGCCTTAATCTCCATCGTAGCATCGTAGTCGTCTCGCCAACTTATGCTTCTACGACTATCGCTACCGCTTAGTGATAAAGTAAAGCATTACAGGGCGATTGCATTGCATACAATAAAGCGACAACCATATGGCTCCTGCCAGTTGCCGATAACTCGGTTACGAAACATGATCATCTCACACAATAAAATATAGCATCATGCCTTGACCATATCACATCACAACATGCCCCGCAAAAACAAGTTAAACAATCTCTACTTTGTTGTTGCAAGTTTTACGTGGCTGCTATGGGTTGAGCAAGAACCGTTCTTACCTACGCATCAAAACCACAACGATAGTTCGTCAAGTTAGTGCTGTTTTAACCTTCTCAAGGACCGGGCATAGCCACACTCAGTCCAACTAAAGTTGGAGAAACTGACACCCGCCAGCCACCTGTGTGCAAAGCACGTCGGTAGAACCAGTCTCGCGTAAGTGTACGCGTAATGTCGGTCCGGGCCGCTTCATCCAACAATACCGCCGAACCAAAGTATGACATGCTGGTAAGCAGTATGACTTGTATCGCCCACAACTCACTTGTGTTCTACTCGTGCATATAACATCTATGCATAAAACCAGGCTCGGATGCCACTGTTAGGGAATGTAGTAATTTCAAAAATTCCCTACGCACACACAGGATCATGGTGATGCAAAGCAACGAGAGGGGAGAGTGTGTCCACGTACCCCCGTAGACCGAAAGCGGAAGCGTTATGACAACGCGGTTGATGTAGTCGTACGTCTTCACGATCCGACCGATCCAAGTACCGAACGCACGTCACCTCCGAGTTCAGCACACGTTCAGCTCGATGACGTCCCACGAACTCAGATCCAGCAGAGCTTCGAGGGAGAGTTCTATTAGCACGACGGCGTGATGACGGTGATGATGATGCTACCGATGCAGGGCTTCGCCTAAGCACCGCCACGATATGATCGAGGTGGAATATCGTGGAGGGGGGCACCGCACACGGCTAAGAGATCAAGAGATCAATTGTTGTGTCTATGGGGTGCCCCCTGGCCACGTATATAAAGGAGTGGAGGAGGAGGAGGAGAGGGCCGGCCCCTATGGCGCGCCCTGGAGGAGTCCTACTCCCACCGGGAGTAGGATTCCTCCCCTTCCAAGTAGTAGGAGTAGGAGACAAGGAAGGGGAAGAGGGAAGAGAAGGAAGGAGGGGGCGCCGCCCCTCCCCCTAGTCCAATTCGGACTAGTCATTGGGGGGGCGCGCGGCCTGCCTCTCTCTCTCTCCCCTAAAGCCCAATAAGGCCCATATACTTCTTCCCCCGTATTCCCGTAACTCCCCGGTACTCCGAAAAATACCTGAACCACTCGGAACCTTTCCGATGTCCGAATATAGTCATCCAATATATCGATCTTTACCTCTCGACCATTTCGAGACTCCTCATCATGTCCCTGATCTCATCCGGGACTCCAAACTACCTTAGGTACATCAAATCACATAAACTCATAATACAAATCGTCACCGAACGTTAAGCGTGCAGACCCTACGGGTTCGAGAACTATGTAGACATGACCGAGACACGTTTCCGGTCAATAACCAATAGCGGAACCTGGATGCTCATATTGGCTCCCACATATTCTATGAAGATCTTTATCGGTCAAACCGCATAACAACATACGTTGTTCCCTTTGTCATCGGTATGTTACTTGCCCGAGATTCGATCGTCGGTATCTCAATACCTAGTTCAATCTCGTTACCGGCAAGTCTCTTTACTCGTTACTTAATACATCATCCCGTAACTAACTCATTAGTTACAATGCTTTCAAGGCTTATAGTGATGTGCATTACCGAGTGGGCCTAGAGATACCTCTTCGACAATCGGAGTGACAAATCCTAATCTCGAAATACGCCAACCCAACAAGTACCTTCGGAGACACCTGTAGAGCACCTTTATAATCACCCAGTTACGTTGTGACGTTTGGTAGCACACAAAGTGTTCCTCCGGTAAACGGGATTTGCATAATCTCATAGTCATAGGAACATGTATAAGTCACGAAGAAAGCAATAGCAACATACTAAACGATCAAGTGCTAAGCTAACGGAATGGGTCGAGTCAATCACATCATTCTCCTAATGATGTGATCCCGTTAATCAAATGACAACTCATGTCTATGGCTAGGAAACTCAACCATCTTTGATTAATGAGCTAGTCAAGTAGAGGCATACTAGTGACACTATGTTTGTCTATGTATTCACACATGTATTATGTTTCCGGTTAATACAATTCTAGCATGAATAATAAACATTTATCATGAAATAAGGAAATAAATAATAACTTTATTATTGCCTCTAGGGCATATTTCCTTCACACAATCACTATTGTAAAGAATTTCATCTATCATGGGCTTTTCACGATTCATACCATAAAAATCAAAGGTTTCCCTAGCTTCCCGTATTATGTAGTCAAATTCATTCATTAGAACGAGAGTGGCCCACTTTTTAGCTTGAGGATTCTTTATAACGGGAAGCTCAAAAAACAATCTTTGCAAAGTTGGATGAGTACGGATAAATTTACTTTCAAGTTTCAAAACTAGTGCTAAAATAGCTTCCGCATAAGATCTAGTCTTTCTATGTAAAGGAGCATTATCAAGATTTAAATTTCCAACACAATTGAAAAATTCTTGGATACGTCCTTTTCCCATAACATTCCCTTGCCCCAAGATAAAACTTTTAGCATCCAGATTGCCCGTACGTCCAATCTTAGGAGCTAGGCCATCATCTGTTGGTGCCATACCGAAATCACTCATGATTGCAAGAAAAGGATAGATCTGACAAGAACACAGCGAACGAAAAAGAGGGTGAATAAAATGGCAAATTTTTGTGAAGTGGGGGAGAGGAAAATGACAGGCGAATGAAAAAATAATGTAAATTGCAAGGAGATGAGATTTGTGATTAGGAACCTGGTAGATGTTGATGATGTCTCCTTGGCAATGGTGCCCGAAATTCCTTTTGATGTATGCTAGAACTACGACGGTATTTCCCCAAAGAGGAAGGGATGATGCAGCACATCAATGGTAGGTATTTCCCTCAGTGATGAGACCAAGGTTATCGAACCAGTAGGAGAACCAAGCAACACTACGTAAACAACACCTGCACACAAATAACAAATACTCGCAACCCGACGTGTTAAAGGGGTTGTCAATCGCCAGAAATTGGCAAAAGGATGGGATAAAGTTGTAATAGATTAGATAAATAGATCGCAAATCAAATAAAGTGCAGCAAGGTATTTTTGGTTTAATAGATCTGAAGATAAAAGCAAATAAAAATAGATTGCAAAGGCAAAGAATAAAGAAGAGACCCCGGGGCCGTAAATTTCACTAGTGGCTTCTCTCGAGAAAAATAGCAAACGGTGGGTAAACGAATTACTGTTGGGCAATTGATAGAACTTCAAATAATCATGATGACATCCAGGCAATGGTCATTATATAGGCATCACGTGCAAGATTAGTGGACCGACTCGTGCCTGCATCTACTACTATTGCTCCACACATCGACCGCTATCCAGCATGCATCTAGTGTATTAAGTTCATGGAGAAACGTAGTAATGCAATAAGAACGATGACATGATGTAGACAAGGTATATTTATGTAGAAATAGACCCCATCTTGTTATCCTTAATGGCAACGATACATATGTGTCAGTTCCCCTTCTGTCACTGGGATCAAGCACCGTAAGATCAAACCCATCACAAAACACCTCTTCCCATTGCAAGATAAAACCCAAATATCGGAGAAGAAATACGAGGCTATAAGCAATCATGCATATAAGAGATCAAAGAAGACTCAAATAACTTTCATGGATAAAAAGGTAGATCTGATCATAAACTCAAAGTTCATCGGATCCCAACAAACACACAGCAAAAAGAGTTACACATCATATGGATATCCAAGATACCATTGTATTGAGAATCAAAAGAGAGAGAGGTAGCCATCTAGCTACTAACTATGGACCCGAAGATCTACAATGAACTACTCACGCATCATTGGAGAGGCACCAATGGGCATGATGAACCCCTCCGTGATGGTGTCTAGATTGGATCTGGTGGTTCTGGAACTTGCGTTGGCTGGAATTGATTTTCGTCAATTCCCCTAGGGTTTTTGGAATATTGGGGTATTTATAGAGCAAAGAGGCGGGTGGGGAAGCCACCGAGGTGGGCACAACCCACCTGGGCGCTACTGGGCCTCCAGGCACGCCCTGGTGGGTTGTACCCCCCTCGGGGCACCCCCCGGGTGCTTCTCCGACCCACTGGATGTCTTTTGGTCCAAAAAATCCACAAAAAGTTTTGCTGCGTTTGGACTCCGCTTGATATTGATTTCCTGCGATGTAAAAAACATGCAGAAAACAACAACTGGCATTAGGCACTATGTCAATAGGTTAGTACAAAGAAGATATAAGATGACTATAAAATGATTGTAAAACATCCAATAATGATAATATAACAGCATGGAACAATCAAAAATTATAGATATGTTGGAGATGTATCAGCCGCGGATACGGTGTCTATTCTGGCCAGAAAAACAGACCAAACCCATATACTCGCTGGAATTATATGGGTTCGGCCCTTTTACGGGGTCTGCTAGAGATGCTCTTAGTATTTGTTCGTTTTTGGCTGCCTCACGTTAGTGATCGGCAGCAGAGGACGACCTTCGCGCCACCTCGAGAATGCACCTTCATAGCAGCTTCATACGTTCCAAGTTCCAACCCATGCTAATTGTTGTTTGTGAGCTGGGCGGTGATTTGTAGCACGAGACATAATTTGCTAGCCAGTAATTGTTCAGAGCTGGTGCACTCGCTCTTCTTATCTTATGGTTTTATTTAGTCACTTTGTAGCTTCAAGTGAACAATAATCAACCTATGTGTTTCTTTACTTAATAGTTGAAATCAAAGTGGGAACTCCTTGTTTCAAAAGAAAAGTAAAAGTTTCAACTGGATAATATTCTGGCCCACGTGCACATATCTGTATTGGTTCCATCGGACTACATTTCGGCCACTTGCTCTCTTCCTCGCCCTCAGTCTTGTGGTGTTCATCTGCAGTCCATTTAGGGCATCTCTAGCGCCTTTAAATCTTTCGCATTCGGATCATGTTGCCCGGATCACAAAAACCATACAATTGGGGCCTGTATCGGTCCGTGATACGTCTCCAACGTATCAATAATTTTTTATTGTTCCATGCTATTATATTATCTGTTTTGGATGTTTTATATGCATTAATAAGCTATTTTATATTATTATGGGACTAACCTATTAACCTAGGGCCCAGTGTCAGTTCCTATTTTTCCCCTTATTTTTGAGTATTGTAGAAAAGGAATAACAAACGGAGTCCAATGGAATGAAATCTTTGCGATGATTTGTCTTGGACCAGAAGACAACCAGGAGACTTGGAGATGAAGTCGGAGGAGCCGCGAGGCGGCCACAAGGGCGGAGGGCGCGCCTGGGGGAGGGGGGGGTAGGGCGCGCACCTACCCTTGTGGCCCCCCCGTGACCTTCCTGACCTAATTCTTTTGCCTATATATTCCCAAATATCCCCAAACCACTAGAGGCATCCACAAAAACACTTTTCCACCGCCGCAACCTTTTGTACCCATGAGATCCCATATAGGGACCTTTTCTAGCACCCTGCCAAAGGGGGATTCGATCACGGAGGGCTTCTACATCAATTCTATTGCCCTTCCAATGAAGCGTGAGTAGTTTACCACAGACCTACAGGTCCATAGCTAGTAGCTAGATGGCTTCTTCTCTCCCTTTGAGTCTCAATACCATGTTCTCCTCGATGTTATTGGAGATCTATTCGATGTAATACTTTCTTTTGCGGTGTGTTTGCCGAGATCTGATGAATTGTGGATTTATGATCAGCTTATATATGAATATTATTTGAATCTTCTCTGAATTCTTGTATGCATGATTTGATATCTTTGTAATTCTCATCAAACTATCGGTTTGGTTTGGCCAACTAGATTAGTTTTTCTTGCAATGGGAGAAGTGCTTAGCTTTGGGTTCAATCTTGCGGTGTACTTTCCCAATGATAGTAGGGGCAGCAAGGCACATATTGTATTGTTTCCATCGAGGATAAAAGATGGGATTTTCATCATATTGCTTGAGTTATATACTCTACATCATGTCATCTTACTTAATGCATTCCTCCGTTCTTTATGAACTTACTACTCTAGATGCAAGCTGGATAGCTGTCGATGTGTGGAGTAATAGTAGTAGATGCAAAATCATTTCGGTCTACTTGACACAGACGTGATGCCTATATTCATGGTCTGTAGCATCCCAAATTTTCAATTTGGTATGTTATACATAGATCATCATTGCATATCATGTTTTATTGCATTTTGACAAATCCTCGATAAATCCTAAGCAACTCAAGGACCCTCGGAGAGAGAGTTGGGGATTTTCTCGAATTTTCATATTTGATTTTCATCAAATAATAAGACGAGGAGTTTTGTTTTAATTATTTTCTCTCCAGAAAAATATTTCATTTAAATAAACGAGAGGAGAAAACATGACTTCTCCAAAACAATTGAAATACTGGAGGAAAAATGTTAAAATCATTATTTGGAATTTATTTGGAATTTATTTGCAAATTTTATTGCATTAAAAATATTGCATGTTTTCAAAATATTTATTTTGATTTAAAAAATATGTTCCCCCTATTCTAGATTTTCTAACTAGACGGGGAAAATTTATTTCATATTTTTCTGATTTTTATTTATTTTTCTACGAATTATTTTCCGCGGAAATTATTTAAAAAAAAACTGCGCGACGCCCGACCGGGCAGAAGCCCAGCCGAGCGCCGGCCCACCCCGCGCCTCTCCTTCTCCCGCACGGCGCCGAGCCGCCGCCGGAGTCCGCCATGGCCACGCCGCCACGGCCGCCCCCTTCGCCAAGCCTCGGACCCCCTCCTATATATATAGCCCCCCCTCTCTTTCCTCAACCAGCCGCCGCCGCAGCCCTCACCGTCGAGCGCCGCCGCCGCCCGCATCTCGCCGCGCCGCTGCCGCCGTAGCCCGCGCCGCCGCCACCGGGAGCCGCCGCCCTCGCCTCGCCGCACCCCCCCGAGCCCCGAGCCCCGCGCCCGAGCCCGGAGCCCCGCCGGAGCCCTCGCCGGAGTAGCCCCGACGAGGTACTGCCGCTGCCCCGTTGACTTTGCCGGTTTTTGTTTCAAAAAAAAACCCTTCGTTTAAAAAAAACCTAGATCGGTTTTTTTCGGTTTTATTATTTTACGAGCGTTCACCGAACCGTTCGTTTTAACAAACACGTTCGTCGGTTTTTCTCTGTTAACGAACGTCCGTTATTTAACCGTTCGTCCGTTTTTCTTTTTCGTCGGAGTTTTCTCGTTATTATCTCAGATCCGATTTCTGATCGAATCTTCGATTCTGTTTAACTTCTCGCTCGTTTATCGGAATCAGGCGATTCAAGCGCCTAGAGTTTCGTCTCGAAATTCTCTTTCCGTTTAACCTACTCAAAGAAGTTTTTGCTATAGTAAAATTTGACCTAGATTCAGATTAGCCAACGAAGTTTCTTTCTTTCGCCGTTTGACTTTCGTTGCTTCTTTCGAGTTGATTCTTTTTGCAAACCGGAGTTCTTAAGTTGAACTTTCTGGTTGGATCTTTAATTCGAGTTTTACCTGTGCATTAGATGAGTACTGATTGTATGCCTGTTTGTTTGCGATAGAGTACCTGGAGTGTGCCGCTTGTTACTTCGAATCGCTAGGTTTTGCGGATCATCAGCAAGGCAAGTAACACTTTGATCATACCCTTCCATACCCAGTTTTTATTGCATTAGATCTATTCCTCAAACATTGCATGATTAGGATCTGATTAAACTGTGGGAGCTGGGAAGTAGTTGAGGTAGAACCTATTACCTGATTTCTTATCAAACCCTTGGGAGTTACTCCTACGTTGCTATTATTATTACCATGCTATGCTCGTAGATGTGGATTGGGTTTTGAGAGATATTCACGACAGATGTGAGAAGTTTTATTAATGGTTCAACTTAAGGTGGCAACTAAAACTCACATCTGGGTGGATTGAGGCACCTGGAGAACCCAGTGTTGTCTGATTTTATAAGGTCCGCCACCCAGGCTCAAAGGGATCATAAGATTATTCATGCTAGAAACTTCCGTGTGCAGCCACAAGCTATTATGGGCTCTAGCATAGTTGAGTAGGTTACAAGATCTCTTGAAGAGGTGGGCTAGCAGATGTAGGGGAAAGTAGGTGTACCGGTCCATCCAGAGTAAAGAGTGATTGTTTCTGAAAGGCTGTGTCTCGGTCATTCGTTTCTCAAACATCATGTAGTGCGAGAATCAAGCGGAGGCGATCGAGTCTTGTGGGGAAAAGTGCACAAACCTCTGCAGAGTGTACAAACTAATCATGGTTAGCCGTGTCCCCGGTTATGGACAACTTGAGTATCTAGTACCTGGATTATCATTTGAATCTCATCACCATGTTACTTTTAATTAATTTTGTTGGGTTAATGATGACACTTAATTGGGATTGAGTTGGAGGTACCTTCTCAATGTTTAACAACCACCATGATAGTTAAATAAAATTTATTCCTTTGCAGTAGGATAAAATTGGCTTTTCGCAAAAACTGTAACCATAGAGCTTTCCACCAGCCATATATGCATATAGTATAGCATTATTATTGTTCATTGCTCTCTATGTGTTACTTTGCCAGCATATTCTATGTGCTGACCCGTTTTCGGGCTGCAACGTTTCATGTTGCAGACTTTTCAGACGACGAGTAAGGTGCCTTAGGTCGTGGTCTTATACTCAGTGATGCCGCTGGAGTTGATGGACTCACTTATCTTCCAAGTCTTCCGCTGTTATCGTTATTAGATGGCCTTAAGCCATGTTATCATACTTAATCTCTTTGGAGATATTCGATGTAATAAGTGTGTGATTGCTACTCTGTTATAAATCCTCCATTTGTACTGTGCATGTCAGCATTACTGATCCAGGGATGACACTGGTGCACAGCAGCGCAGACCATTTGAGGTCTGGTCGCTACAAAGTTGGTATCAGAGCACACGCTGACTGTAGGACACGACCACTAAGCTTAAGCCCTAGAAAGCTTCTCTCTTCTCATTTCTGACCCCTCTCCTTTTCTACTCTTTTAGGAATGGCGAATGCAAGGAGCAAGTTCATGCAACCAGATGAAGACACGCCGTTTGGTCGACACTTGAAGGAAGTCACCAAGTACTTGAACATAGGAATACCAAGCATCACCGGAACCTACAACGCCACATTACCTGAAGAGGAGAGCTGGAAGATTCAAGTTATCATTCCAGGAAGGACGTTTGTGCCAATTACTGAACCCATGAGATTGGTTTTCGAAGCACCAACTTGGAGTTTAGGGAAGAGCATGGCCGCACACATCGCCATGGGACGCATTGGAGAAGTCTACCACCAGGAGCTTAAGGATACAATTTACCAGATTTGTGGACGTCGAGACGCGCAATGGGAGATGATCAAGACCAAGAAGGATAGATCAATTGCAGCTTTCATCCAGGAGCAGAACCAACATATCCGTCGCCAGGAGAACCAGATGTGCACGGACAAGGAAGAACTGAAGAAGGCATTAACGAAGATCAAGGAGCTCCAAGAAGAACTCAAGGTTACACGCGAAGATTATTTGGAGGAAATCAACGCACTAGTAGGGAAAATTGACGACCTGGAGAAGAAGATTGGAGCATTCGTGGGAAATCCAGTGCCAAAAGCAGAAGTCGACGAATGCACTTGTCCGGATAACTACATCATCATCGACGACACCGACTCAGAACCAAGTGAAGATGACTGGGTTGATGAAGCTGGAGCAGACATCATGGAGTCTTCAACTGATCAGAATTTCTAGTAGACCACCATATCAGTAGTAGTTTCCCCCCATTTAATAGTATAGTTCAAGCACTTTGTAACGCTAGTTAGATCGATTGTTTTGCCTTGTTTGAATTGATTGAGTGATATTGATTGAATTTGTCTCATGAGCATATGGGTAGTGCTTTCTCTCTAGACCTCATTCTATTCTTAACTCTCATCTTTTCTAAACCTATCAGATGCCTCCGAGACGCGACACCGGATTTATTTTCCCGCCAGAGATCACTCAGTTGATTCAGCAACAGAATGCCCTGATGCAAGTGTTAGTTCAGAACCAAGGCAACAACAACAACAACAACAACAACCCACCGCCACCACCACCTGTTGATCACTTAGCCCGTTTCTTAAGGCTAAACCCGCCGGTGTTTTCCAGTAGCACCGAGCCGATTGTAGCAGATGATTGGCTCCGCAAAGTTGGAAGGGAGTTGACCACCGCAGGATGCACAGATGCGGAAAGAGTGCGTTTTGCCGCACATCAACTTGATGGACCCGCAGCATCATGGTGGGAGAATTATACAGCCACGCACCCTATTGACACTGTCACATGGAACCAGTTTCAGCAAGCTTTCCGTACAGCTCATGTTTCAGCAGGAGCTATGGCTATGAAGAAGCGTGAGTTTCGTAACCTACGCCAAGGAGGACGCACCGTAGGCCAGTATGTGGAGGATTTCAGTAAGCTAGCACGTTATGCACCAGATGACGTTGCTACAGATGCTGCCAAGCAGGAGAAATTTTTGGAAGGGCTGAATGATGAATTGAGTATGCAGTTGATGGTAGCAACCTTCAACAACTACCAGGAGCTGGTAGATAGAGCTCTCATGATTGAAGGGAAGCAACAGCAGATTGAAAACCGTAAGAGGAAGTATGGACAAGGGAAGTACAATTCTGGAGCCCAGCAGAAGCCGCGATTTGCCCCGAAGCCGGGAGGACAGTTTCAGCATACCCATGGAGGAGGTAGTTCGCACAACCATAATGGCTCCAAGAATGGTAATGGGAATGGAGGAGGAAACGGACAGAACCGCACCAATCCATCTACCCCAACCAAGAGGGATCTAAGTCACATTACTTGTTTCAAGTGCCAGAAGACGGGACATTATGCAACTGATTGTCTCGAAGCCCAAAATGGAAATGGCAATGGAAGCTCTGGGAAGAAGCCGAACCCGTTCAACAAAGGACATGTGAACCACGTGAGCGTGGAGGAGGTTGAAGCTCAGCCTGATGCAGTAATAGGTAAGTTTTTGGTTAAGTCATTTACTGCAATCGTTCTTTTCGATACTGGTGCATCGCATTCATACATATCAAGGGGATTCGTAAATAAGTTTAAGATGTCCACCCAAGTTCTCAAAACCCCTATGTTAGTAACCTCGCCAGGAGCAGAGTATATGGCAACCCAAGGATGTTTTCAGATACCATTGGCCATTGGTAGGCATGTTTTCCCCTCAGACCTCATTGTTTTGGAATCGCAAGGTTTGGATGTAATTTTGGGAATGGATTGGCTATCGTTGTATGGAGGAAACATCGATTGTGCCAGCAAGACGATTTTGCTTACCACCCCGGAAGGAAAAAGGATCAAGTATGTATCCCGGCATATGCCGAAGAGGACTCAAGTAAATTCCTTATCAGGAGTTGTACAGGAGGAAGTACCAGTGGTGAAGGATTATCCGGATGTATTTCCAGAAGAGTTGCCAGGCATGCCACCAGATAGAGACATTGAGTTTTTGATTGAACTTTTGCCAGGCACAGGGCCAATATCTAAGAGACCGTACAGGATGCCCGCAAAGGATTTGGAGGAAATTAAGAAGCAGATCAAGGAGTTACTGGATAAAGGCTATATTCGCCCAAGTTCGTCACCTTGGGGATCACCAGTACTTCTAGTGGAGAAGAAAGATGGATCGCTGAGGATGGTCGTTGATTATCGAGGATTGAATGAAGTGACCATCAAAAACAAGTACCCACTACCGATGATAAATGATTTGTTTGACCGCTTACAAGGAGCTAAAGTATTTTCCAAGATCGATTTACGATCAGGGTACCATCAGTTAAAGATTCGAGAGCAGGATATACCCAAGACGGCATTTACCACCAGATATGGATTGTATGAGTATACCGTTATGTCATTTGGTCTGACTAACGCGCCTGCCTATTTCATGAACCTGGTGAACAAAGTGTTTATGGAGTTTTTGGATAAGTTCGTCGTAGTGTTCATTGATGATATTTTAATCTTTTCCAAGGACGAAGAAGAGCATGAGGAGCATTTACGATTGGTACTTGAGAAGCTCAGAGAACATCAGTTATATGCCAAGTTCAGCAAATGTGAGTTTTGGTTGAAGGAAGTTGGATTCCTTGGACATGTTATTTCTGGAGAAGGAATAGCAGTAGACCCTGCCAAGGTTGACACAGTGACAAGTTGGGAATCACCCACGACAGTTGGAGAAATCCGGAGTTTTCTTGGACTTGCAGGATACTACCGGAGATTCATCGAGAATTTCTCAAAGATTGCTAAACCCATGACTGAGCTATTGAAGAAGGACACCAAGTTCAATTGGACTGAGGAATGTGAAGCTAGTTTCCAGGAGTTGAAGAAACGATTGGTTACCTCACCCGTGTTGATTCTGCCAGATCAACGCAAGGACTATGAAGTTTATTGCGACGCTTCTCGTCGAGGACTTGGAGCAGTGCTTATGCAGGAAGGAAGAGTTGTGTCATATGCTTCACGACAACTTAAACCCCATGAGAAGAATTATGCTACGCATGATTTGGAATTAGCAGCCGTGGTGCATGCATTGAAGACGTGGAGACATTTTCTCATCGGAAACCATTGTGAGGTGTACACAGATCACAAGAGTTTGAAGTACATTTTCACGCAGAAGGAGTTAAATCTCAGACAGAGGAGATGGTTGGAGCTCATTAAAGATTATGATATGAGATTGCATTATCACCCAGGAAAGGCTAACGTAGTAGCAGACGCGTTGAGCCGCAAGAGTCATGTCAACACCCTCATGACAGGAGAGTTACCTCAGGAGTTAGCCGAGGACCTTCGCGAGCTATGTTTGGAGATAGTCCCTAGAGGCTATTTAGCGACATTGGAGATTCAGTCTACCTTGATGGAAAGGATCAGAGAAGCTCAGAAGGCAGACAAGGAGATTGAAGAGATAAAGGAGAAGATGAGCAAAGGAAAAGCCAAGGGATTTCGTGAGGATGAGCACGATACCTTATGGTTCGAGGACCGCGTATATGTGCCAAATGATCCGGAGATCAGGAAGTTGATTTTGCAAGAAGCCCATGATTCACCGTACTCGATTCACCCAGGGAATACCAAGATGTATTTGGATTTGAAGAATACTTTCTGGTGGACCGGAATGAAGAAGGATATTGCGGAGTATGTAGCAGTTTGTGATGTATGTCAGAGAGTGAAGGCAGAGCATCAGAAGCCAGCAGGATTGCTGCAGCCATTGCCGATACCCGAATGGAAGTGGGATAAAATAGGCATGGATTTTATCACAGGATTACCCAGGACTCGTTCAGGCTATGACTCGATATGGGTTATAGTCGACCGTTTGACGAAAGTGGCTCATTTCATTCCAGTGAAGACCACTTACTCCAGTGCTAAGTTGGCAAAGATATACATGACCCGGATCGTATGTTTGCATGGAGTTCCGAGGACCATTGTATCAGACAGAGGAACCCAATTTACCTCGAAATTTTGGAAGCAGTTACATGAAACATTGGGAACCAGGCTGGAATTTAGTACAGCATTTCACCCACAGACAGATGGACAGACCGAGAGAGTCAACCAGATTTTGGAGGACATGTTGAGAGCATGTGCACTAGATTATGGATCTAGTTGGGACGACAATTTGCCATATGCGGAGTTTTCATATAACAACAGTTATCAAACCAGTTTGAAGATGGCCCCTTTCGAAGCCTTGTACGGAAGGAGGTGTAGAACACCGTTGTTATGGGACGAAGTTGGAGACCGTCAGTTGTTTGGACCAGATTTGATTAAGGAGTCTGAACAGAAAGTAAGGTTGATTCGCGATAGGCTCAAAGTAGCCCAGTCCAGACAGAAGAGTTATGCTGATTCTAAACGAAAGGAGACAGTTCACGAAGTCGGAGACAGAGTGTATCTTCGAGTATCACCACTTCGAGGAGTAAAGCGCTTTGGAGTTAAGCGAAAATTAGCGCCCCGTTTTATCGGACCATACAGAGTGTTGGAACGTATGGGAGAAGTTGCCTACAAGCTGGAATTGCCCGAAGGATTGTCTGGAGTACATGATGTATTTCATGTTTCGCAGTTGAAGAAGTGCCACGCAGAGATGGCTGAGATACCGCTGAGAGATACTGTGCCACTGGAAGCGATTCAGCTGGAAAGTGATTTGACTTATGAGGAGAAGCCAGTTAAGATTCTCGAGTATGCCAGCCGAGTTACCCGCAGCAAGGTTATCAAGTTTTGCAAAGTTCAGTGGAGTCACCATGCAGAAGATGAAGCCACCTGGGAGCGAGAGGAAGATCTACGGAAAGACCACTCCCACCTGTTTTCTAGCCAACCCGAATCTCGAGGGCGAGATTCATCTTAAGGGGGGTAGGTTTGTAACATCCCAAATTTTCAATTTGGTATGTTATACATAGATCATCATCATTGCATATCATGTTTTATTGCATTTTGACAAATCCTCGATAAATCCTAAGCAACTCAAGGACCCTCGGAGAGAGAGTTGGGGATTTTCTCGAATTTTCATATTTGATTTTCATCAAATAATAAGACGAGGAGTTTTGTTTTAATTATTTTCTCTCCGGAAAAATATTTCATTTAAATAAACGAGAGGAGAAAACATGACTTCTCCAAAACAATTGAAATACTGGAGGAAAAATGTTAAAATCATTATTTGGATTTTATTTGCAAATTTTATTGCATTAAAAATATTGCATGTTTTCAAAATATTTATTTTGATTTAAAAAAAATGTTCACCCTATTCTAGATTTTCTAACTAGACGGTGAAAATTTATTTCATATTTTTCTGATTTTTATTTATTTTTCTACGAATTATTTTCCGCGGAACTTATTTTAAAAAAAACCTAGATCGGTTTTTTTTCGGTTTTATTATTTTATGAGCGTTCACCGAACCGTTCGTTTTAACGAACGCGTTCGTCGGTTTTTCTCTGTTAACGAACGTCCGTTATTTAACCGTTCGTCCGTTTTTCTTTTTCGTCGGAGTTTTCTCGTTATTATCTCAGATCCGGTTTCTGATCGAATCTTCGATTCTGTTTAACTTCTCGCTCGTTTATTGGTATCAGGCGATTCAAGCGCCTAGAGTTTCGTCTCGAAATTCTCTTTCCGTTTAACCTACTCAAAGAAGTTTTTGCTACAGTAAAATTTTACCTAGATTCAGATTAGCCAACGAAGTTTCTTTCTTTCACCGTTTGAGTTTCGTTGCTTCTTTCGAGTTGATTCTTTTTGCAAACCGGAGTTCTTAAGTTGAACTTTCTGGTTGGATCTTTCATTCGAGTTTTACCTGTGCATTAGATGAGTACTGATTGTATGCTTGTTTGTTTGCGATAGAGTACCCGGAGTGTGCCGCTTGTTACTTCGAATCGCTAGGTTTTGCGGATCATCAGCAAGGCAAGTAACACTTTGATCATACCCCTTCCATACCCAGTTTTTATTGCATTAGATCTATTCCTCAAACATTGCATGATTAGGATCTGATTAAACTGTGGGAGCTGGGAAGTAGTTGAGGTAGAACCTATTACCTGATTTCTTATCAAACCCTTGGGAGTTACTCCTACGTTGCTATTATTATTACCATGCTATGCTCGTAGACGTGGATTGGGTGGGTTTTGAGAGATATTCACGACAGATGTGAGATGTTTATTAATGGTTCAACTTAAGGTGGCAACTAAAACTCACATCTGGGTGGATTGAGGCACCTGGAGAACCCAGTGTTGTCTGATTTTATAAGGTCCGCCACCCAGGCTCAAAGGGATCATAAGATTATTCATGCTAGAAACTTCCGTGTGCAGCCACAAGCTATTATGGGCTCTAGCATAGTTGAGTAGGTTACAAGATCTCTTGAAGAGGTGGGCTAGCAGATGTAGGGGAAAGTAGGTGTACCGGTCCATCCAGAGTAAAGAGTGATTGTTTCTGAAAGGCTGTATCTCGGTCATTCGTTTCTCAAACATCATGTAGTGCGAGAATCAAGCGGAGGCGATCGAGTCTTGTGGGGAAAAGTGCACAAACCTCTGCAGAGTGTACAAACTAATCATGGTTAGCCGTGTCCCCGGTTATGGACAACTTGAGTATCTAGTACCTGGATTATCATTTGAATCTCATCACCATGTTACTTTTAATTAATTTTGTTGGGTTAATGATGACACTTAATTGGGATTGAGTTGGAGGTACCTTCTCAATGTTTAACAACCACCATGATAGTTAAATAAAATTTATTCCTTTGCAGTAGGATAAAATTGGCTTTTCGCAAAACTGTAACCATAGAGCTTTCCACCAGCCATATATGCATATAGTATAGCATTATTATTGTTCATTGCTCTCTATGTGTTACTTTGCCAGCATATTCTATGTGCTGACCCGTTTTCGGGCTGCAACGTTTCATGTTGCAGACTTTTCAGACGACGAGTAAGGTGCCTTAGGTCGTGGTCTTATACTCAGTGATGCCGCTGGAGTTGATGGACTCACTTATCTTCCAAGTCTTCCGCTGTTATCGTTATTAGATGGCCTTAAGCCATGTTATCATACTTAATCTCTTTGGAGATATTCGATGTAATAAGTGTGTGATTGCTACTCTGTTATAAATCCTCCATTTGTACTGTGCGTGTCAGCATTACTGATCCAGGGATGACAATGGTGCACAGCAGCACAGACCATTTGAGGTCTGGTCGCTACATGGTCATTGCCTTAGATATCGTCATAACTTTGCACTTTTCTATCACTTGCTCGGCAGTAATTTGTTCACCCACCATATTACTTGCTATCTTGAGAGAAGCCTCTAGTGAAACCTACGGCCCCCGGGTCTATTTTCCATCATATAAGTTTCCGATCTACTATTTCTGCAATCTTTTACTTTCCGATCTATAAACTGAAAATACCAAAAATATTTACTTTATCGTTTATCTATCTCTATCAGATTTCACTTTTGCAAGTAACCGTGAAGGGATTGACAACCCATTTATCGCGTTGGGGCAAGTTGTTTGATTGTTTGTGTAAGTATTCGGTGATTTGTGCGTTGTATCCTACTGGATTGATACCGTGGTTCTCAAACTAAGGGAAATACTTATCTCTACTTTGCTGCATCACCCTTTCCTCTTCAAGGGAAAAACCAACGCAAGCTCAAGAAGTAGTAGGAAGATTTCTGGCACCGTTGCCGGAGAGATCTATGCCAAGTCAAGTCAAGATTTGTCTCCCGTCAACTTGCCAATTTCCGGCGCCATTCCTGGGGAGATCTACGCCAGGTCAAGACATACCAAGTACCCATCATAAACTCTCATCTCTTGCAGTACATTATTCTTCATTCGCCTCTTGTTTTCCTCTCCCCCACTTCTAAAACGATTTTCAAAAAGATTTGCCTTTTCTTTGCCCCTCTTCCGTTCGTCTTCTTTGTTTGCTTTTTGTGTGCTCGTGTGTTGGATTGCTCGCTTTGTCACGATGGCTCAAGAGAATACCAAATTGTGTGACTTTTCCAACAGTAATAACAATGATTTTATTAGTACTCTGGTTGCTCCCGCCACTAGGGCAGAATCTTATGAAATTAATGTCGCTTTGCTGAATCTTGTTTTGAAAGATCAATTTTCCGGCCTTCCTAGTGAAGATGCCGCATCCCATCTTAATATTTTCGTTGAGTTATGTGATATGAAAAAGAAAAATGATGTGGATAATGATATTGTTAAATTGAAGCTATTTCTGTTCTCACTTTAAGATCGTGCTAAAACTTGGTTTCATCTTTGCCTAAAAATAGTATTGATTCATGGAATAAGTGTAAAGATGCTTTTATTTCCAAGTATTTTCCTCCCGCTAAGATCATCTCCCTTAGGAACGATATTATGAATTTTAAGCAACTTGATCATGAACATGTTGTACAAGCTTGGGAGAGGATGAAATTGATGATACGAAATTGCCCTACTCATGGTTTGAATTTGTGGATGGCCATACAAATTTTCTATGCCGGATTGAATTTTGCTTCTAGAAATCTTTTAGATTCGGCCGCGGGAGGTACTTTTATGGAAGTTATTTTAGGAGAAGCTACTAAACTCCTAGATAATATTATGGTTAATTATTCTCAATGGCACACCAAAAGATCTTCCACTTGTAAAAAAGTGCATGTGATTGAACAGATTAATGTTTTGAGTCGAAAGATGGATGAACTTATAAAATTATTTTCTAGCAAGAATGCTTCTATTGATCCTATGCCTTTGTCTACTTTGATTGAGAATAATAATGAATCTATGGATGTGAATTTTGTTGGTAGGAACAATTTTGGTAATAACGCGTATAGAGGTAATTTTAATTCTAGGCCGTTTCCTAGTAATTCCTCTAATAATTATGGTAATTCCTACAACAATTCTTATGAAAATTATAATAATATGCCCTCTGATTTAGAGAATAGTGTTAAAGAATTTATGAGTTCGCAAAAGAATTTCAATGCTTTGATTGAAGAAAATTGTCTTAAGATTGATGATTTGGCTAGGAACATGGATAGAATTTCTCTTGATGTTGATTATTTGGAACTTAGATCTATTCCACCCAAGCATGATATTAATGAGTCTCTCAAAGCTATGAAAATTTCCATTCATGAGTGCAGAGAAAGAACCGCTAAGATGCGTCCTAAACGAGATTGGTTTGTAAAAATGTGTTCTTCTAGTTTCCGTGAAAATAATAATGAAGATCTTAAAGTGATTGATGTGACTCCTATTGAATCTTTGTTTTCCAATATAAATATTGATAAATATGGGACTGGAGATGAGTCAACTTTAGTTAAAAGGCGTCCCAATGATTCGGAGTTTTTAGATCTTGATGCAAAAATTGATAAAAGTGGAATTGGAGAGGTCAAAACTTTAAGTAGCAATGAACCCACTCTTTTGGATTTCAAAGAATTGAATTATGATAATTGTTCTTTAATAGATTGTATTTCCTTGTTGCAATCCATGTTGAATTCTCCTCATGCTTATAATCAAAACAAAGCTTTAACTAAACATATCGTTGATGCTATGATGCAATCTTTTGAAGAAAAGCTTGAATTGGAAGTTTCTATCCCTAGAAAACTTTATGATGAGTGGGAACCTACTATTAAAATTAAGATTAAAGATTATGAGTGCCATGCTTTGTGTGATTTGGGTGCTAGTGTTTCCATGATTCCAAAAACTTTATGTGATGTGTTCGTTTTCCGTGAATTTGATGATTGTTCTTTAAATTTGCATCTTGCGGATTCCACTATTAGAAACCTATGGGAAGGATTAATGATGTTCTTATTATTGCAAATAGGAATTACGTGCCCATAGATTTCATTGTTCTTCATATATATTGCAATCCTACATGTCCTATTATTCTTGGTAGACCTTTCCTTAGAACGATTGGTGCAATTATTGATATGAAAGAAGGAAACATTATATTTCAATTTTCGTTAAGGAAGGGCATGGAACACTTTCCTAGAAATTAAATTAAATTGCCATATGAATCTATTGTGAGAGCCACTTATGGATTGCATACCAAAGATGACAATACCTAGATCTATTCGTGTTTTATGCCTAGCTAAGGGCGTTAAACAATAGCGCTTGTTGGGAGGTAACCCAATTTTATTTTGTTTTTGCTTTTTAGGTTCTGTTTTGCAATAAATAATTCATATATCCTCTGGTTAGATATGGTTTTTGTGTTTTAATTAGTGTTTGTGCCAAGTAAGACCTTTGGGATGGCTTACGGTGATAGTTGATTTGATCTTGCTGAAAAATAGCGTGATTTTGATTTGATTCTTTTTGCAGAAGATTAATAAACAAATTTATTAGGTTTTCAATTTTTTAGAATTGTTGGAGTTACAGAAGTATTCGAGAGTTCCAGATTGCTACAGACTGTTCTGTTTTTGACAGATTCTATTATCTACGTGTTGTTTGCTTATTTTGATGAATCTATGGGTACTATCGGGGGGTATGAACAATGGAAAATATGGAATACAGTAGATATTACACCAATATAAATAAGGAATGTGTTCACAACAGTAACAAAAGTGGTGATTTATTTTCTTATACTAACGGAGCTTATGAGATTTTCTGTTGAGTTTTGTGTTGTGAAGTTTTCAAGTTTTGGTTAAGGATTTGATGAACTATTGAAAAAGGAGTGGCAAGATCCTAAGCTTGGGGATGCCCAAGGCACCCCAAGGTAACATTCAAGGACAACCAAGAGCCTACGCTTGGGGATGCCCTGGAAGGCATCCCCTCTTTCGTCTTCGTCTATCGGTAATTTTACTTGAGGCTATATTTTTATTCACCACATGATATGTGTTTTGCTTGGAGCGTCTTGTATGATATGAGTCTTTGATTTTTAGTTTGCAATAATCATCCATGCGGTACACACGTTTTGAGAGGGACACGCATGAATCGTGATTTATTAGAATGCTCTATGTGCTTCACTTATATCTTTTCAGCTAGGCAATTTTGCTCTAGTGCTTCACTTATATCTTTTTAGACCACGCCGGTGGTTTTATTTTATAGAAATTAATGAACTCTCATGATTCAATTATATTATTTTGAGAGTCTTTAAACAGCATGGTAATTTTCTTTGGTTATAAATTTAGTCCTAATACGATAGGCATCCAAGAGGGATATAATAAAAACTTTCATATAAAGTGCATTGAATACTATGAGAAGTTTGATTCCTTATGATTGTTTTGAGATATGAAGATGGTGATATTAGAGTCATGCTAGTGAGTAATTGTGAATTTGAGAAATACTTGTGTTAAGGTTTGTGAGTCCCGTAGCATGAGCGTATGGTGAACTGTTATGTAACGAAGTTGGAGCATGAGATATTTTTTTATTGTCTTCCTTATGAGTGGCGGTCGGGGACGAGCGATGGTCTTTTCCCACCAATCTATCCCCCTAGGAGCATGTGTGTAGTACTTTGTTTCGATGAATAATAGATTTTTGCAATAAGTACATGAGTTCTTTATGACTAATGTTCAGTCCATGGGTTATACACACTCTCACCCTTCCACCATTGCTAGACTCTCTAGTACCGCGCAAATTTCACTGGTACCATACAGCCACCATATACCTTCCTGAAAACAGCCACCATACCTACCTATTAGGGCATTTCCATAGCATTCCGAGATATATTGCCATGCAACTTTCCACCGTTCCGTATATTATAACATGTTCCATCATTGTCATATTGCTTTGCATGATCATGTAGTTGACATCGTATTTGTGTCAAAGCCACCTTTCATCATTTTTGATACATGTCGCTCTTGATTCATTGCACATCCTGGTACACCACCGGAGGCATTCATATAGAGTCATGTTTTGTTCTAGTATCGAGTTGTAAGTAAATAATAGTGTGATGATCTTAATTATTAGAGCATTGTCCCATGTGAGGACATAAAAATAAAGAGAAAGAAAAGCCCAAAAAAAGAAGGCCCACAAAAAAGAGAAGAAAAAAATGAGAGAAAAAGAGAGAAGGGGCAATGTTACTATCCTTTTACCACACTTGTGCTTCAAAGTAGAACCATGATCTTCATGCATGATAGAGAGTCTCCAATGTTGTCACTTTCATATACTAGTGGGAATTTTTTATTATAGAACTTGGCTTGTATATTCCAATGATGGGCTTCCTCAAATTGCCCTAGGTCTTGATGAACAAGCAAGTTGGATGCACACCCACTTAGTTTTCTTTTTGAGCTTTCATAAACTTATAGCTCTAGTGCATCCGTTGCATGACAATCCCTACTCACTCACATTGATATCTATTGATGGGCATCTCCATAGCCCATTGATACGCCTAGTTGATGTGAGACTATCTCCTTCTTTTGTCTTCTCCACAACCACCATATTATATTCCACCAATAGTGCTATGTCCATGGCTCACGCTCATGTATTGCGTGAAAGTTGAAAAAGTTTGAGAACATCAAAAGTATGAAACAATTGCTTGGCTTGTCATCGGGGTTGTGCATGATTTGAATATTTTGTGTGATGAAGATGGAGCATATCCAGACTATATGATTTTGTAGGGATAAGCTTTCCTTGGCCATGTTATTTTGAGAAGACATAATTGCCTTGTTAGTATGCTTGAAGTATTCTTTTATGTCAATATTAAACTTTTGTTTTGAACCTTATGGATCTGAACATTCATGCCACAATAAAGAAAATTACATGGATAAATATGTTAGGTAGCATACCACATCAAAAATTCTATTTTTATCGTTTACCTACTCGAGGACGAGCAAGAATTAAGCTTGGGGATGCTTGATACGTCTTCAACGTATCTATAAGTTTTTATTGTTCCATGCTATTATATTATCTGTTTTGATGTTTTACATGCATTAATATGCTATTTTATATTATTTTTGGGACTAACCTATTAACCTAGGGCCCAGTGCCAGTTCCTGTTTTTTCCTTGTTTTTGAGTTTCGTAGAAAAGGAATACCAAACGGAGTCCAAATGGAATGAAACCTTCGCGATGATTTTTCTTGGACCAGAAGACAACCAGGAGACTTGGAGATGAAGTCAGAGGAGCCACGAGGCGGCCACAACGACGGAGGTCGCGCCCAGGGGTAGGGCGCGCCCCCACCCTTGTGCCCCCCCGTGACCTTCCTGCCCTAATTCTTTCGCCTATATATTCTCAAATATCTCCAAACCACCAGAGGCATCCACGAAAACACTTTTCCACCGCTGCAACCCTTTGTACCCGTGAGATCCCATCTTGCGACCTTTTCCGGCACCCTGCCGGAGGGGGATTCGATCACGAAGGGCTTCTACATCAACTCTATTGCCCTTCCGATGAAGCGTGAGTAGTTTACCACAGACCTACAGGTCCATAGCTAGTAGCTAGATGGCTTCTTCTCTTTCTCTTTGATTCTCAATACCATGTTCTCCTCGTTCTTCTTGGACATCTATTCGATGGAATACATTTTGCGGTGTGTTCGCCGAGATCCGATGAATTGTGGATTTATGATTAGCTTATCTATAAATATTATTTGAATCTTCTCTGAATTCTTTTATGCATGATTTGATATCTTTGTAATTCTCTTCGAACTATCGGTTTGGTTTGGCCAACTAGATTGGTTTTTCTTGCAATGGGAGAAGTGCATAGCTTTGGGTTCAATCTTGCGGTGTCCTTTCCTAGTGACAGTAGGGGCAGCAAGACACATATTGTATTGTTGCCATCGGGGATAAAAAGATGGGGTTTTCATCATATTGCTTGAGTTAATTCCTCTACATAATGTCATTTTACTTAATGCGTTACTCTGTTCTTTATGAACTTATTACTCCAGATGCATGCCGGACAGCGGTCGATGTGTGGATTAATAGTAGTAGATGCAGAATCGTTTCGGTCTACTTGACATGGACATGATGCCTATATTCATGATCATTGCCTTAGATATTGTCATAACTTTGCACTTTTCCATCAATTGCTCGACGGTAATTAGTTCACCCACCGTTTTATTTTCTATCTTGAGAGAAGCCTCTAGTGATACCTATGGCCCTCGGGTCTATTTTTCATCATATAAGTTTCCGATCTACTATTTCTGCAATCTTTTACTTTTCGATCTATAAACCAAAAATACCAAAAATATTTACTTTATCGTTTATCTATCTCTATCAGATCTCACTTTTGCAAGTAACCGTGAAGGGATTGACAACCCCTTTATTGTATTGGGTGCATGTTTGTAACACCCCCGGTGTCATGCTACAGTAACCCTCTGTCATTAAAGCTGATCGTTTTGCTAAACAGTGCTTGATCACCTTCGATTCAAATATCGTTTGAAATTTCCACTTTGAAATGAAATTCAATTTGCAAGTGAGATATGGAGTTGCACCAAAGTTGCTGTAATATATTTCATCATTTAGCCGAAATTCCATAACATTTAATTGTTAAGGAAAACAACATCACCTAAGCGCTAAGATGGACTATATCAATTATTACGATGCAATTTCAGCATTTTTAAGTGCTATCTTATTTGTGAAAAATGAAAATGGATTCCTCTAGCCTCCAAACTTTTAGTGGCACTGCCTAAAAATGCAAACTATTTAATAGGCTAAGTCCCACATTTTTTCTCAGCTCTTGTGGTTACCCTAAATAGTCATTTTCTATCTCTGTTTTTAAATAAAAGAGGAAACAGGAAATAGAAAAAAAAGAAAGGGCCACCCCGCCCAATGGGCCAACCAACCGAGCTGGCCACTAGGCCACCAGGCCGGCCCGCACCATCGCCCAGCCGGCCCACCCCGCTCCCACCTTATCCCCCCACCCGACAGATAACCCTAACCGCTACCCCCCACTCCCCTCGATCCCTCACTCTCTCCCTCGTCTCCCCCTCACTCGCCTGGATCTGGATCGGGGAGGAGCCCGATCCCGCGCCACCTAGTGCCCCTGACGCCGGCGCCCCTCCCCGACGCCGCCCCGCCACTTGCTTCATCCCGCCGCCTCCGCGGCACGCCGCCTCGACGCGCCGGGCCCCGTCACCGGATCGCCGCCGCCTGGAGCTGCCCTCGCCGGACCGCCCCGCCCCGTCTCTCCATCGACGGCCGCATCAAGCCTTGCCACCCTGAACCCCTGCATCGGGGGTGAGCAACACCTACCTCTCTCCCCGTCCCCGTCATCTCGCGCGCCTCCACGGCCGCGCCGCGCATGCACAGCAGCGCTTGCGCACGCTGGCGCTCAAGCCAGCGCGCTCTCCACCCCCTCGTCGCGGCCCCCGTGCCTGCCCTCCTCGGAGCTCGCGGCCACGCGCCGTTTCCCCCCTGTCCGGCCTGCGTCCGCACGCCTGCGGCCTCGCCACCCGCGACCGTCTGCCACCGCGCCTGCTCTGGCCGGCTGTCGCCACACCCGCATGCCGCTGCTTCTTGCGCCGGAGCTCCCAGCGCCCTCCCCAGCTGCTCCCACACTCCGCTGTAGCCTCTGGCCACCGGTGTTTAGCCGCCAGCCTAAACAGCTAGTCACGCTAATCCCCTCGCTAATGAACCCCCCCACTGAACTGCTGACATCGGGGCCCCACCATCCTAATTAACTAGTTAGTAAATAAATAATTATGTTAAGTTAAAATAGTGTATGACATGTGGATCCACTGCTAATTCAAATAGATAACTAAACCTGTTAACTAAACAGTCCTTGACAAATGGGCCCCACTGTCACTTTTGACCAGTCAACCCAGTCAAAGTTGACTGTTGACCATGCTGACTCAGCACGCCCTGGACCCCACTGTCAGCTGCATGTGCATGTTGCTGGGTACACTCCTGGGCACCCATAGCACTTTAGCTATTTAATATTTTCGAATTAATTTAAATCAGAAAATTCAGAAAATGTTTAATACTTTGAAAATCATAGAAAAAATATCCGTAAGTCAGATGAAAATACTTTGTACATGAAAGTTGCTCAGAACGACGAGACAGTTCCGAATACGCAGCCCGTTCGTCTGCCACACGTCCCTAGCATAACGAACACGCAACCTTTCCCCTCCGTTTCATCTGTCCGAAAAATGCCGGACTTTCGGAAAACATTCCCGGATGTTTGCTTGTATTTACTGTTTCTTCTCCCTCTTCTCTCCGGTAGACCCCGAGACCGATGCTGCCCCTGTGATCGACTACGTCGACGACGACACTTCTTCCTTTTCAGCAGAGCTTCCAGGCAAGCCCCCTTTGATCATCCTGATATCGCCCATTCCATTCTCTCATGCTTGCATTAGATATTGCTACTGTAATTGATTGCTCCTATTCTGATGCATAACCTGCTTTTGTAACCTGCTTATTGTTACCTACCTGCTTATCCTAAACTGCTTAGTATAGGTTGGTTAGTGATCCATCAGTGACCCCCGCCTTGTCCTTGTTGCCCCTACTTCATCATTGAAGACCCGATCAACGGGATCGAAGACCAGGCCCCGGCACCGCACATCACTTTCCCCTTAGTTGCTCGACACTACTGGGTTACTATCGAGTGCCGAGGGTGAGACCTCTACAACACTTCTGATGTTAACCCTGTAGTGTAGCTATTCGGTCGATTCCGCCTTAACCACTTCCGATACGACTTTGTCGTGCAACCCCTCAAGTGTGAACCTCGGGGGTGGTTCCTCTTACGTTCACCTTGATGATTACATCGAGTGGAATTCACGGGGGGTGATTCCTCGGGTTTTCCACTTGATGTTTGGACACACGGATACTTGGACTTTACCACTGTTACTTGGAAAGGCGGGTCGACCCTGAGGGGTACCTGTGAGTGATGTGGCGACGGGTTGACCTGGAGGGTGCCCGCGAGATAATTACGAGGCATGGCCGGGCATTCCTAGCCCTTGCCGCAAGTCCTCGAGACGGGGCAACGGGGTCACATCTTTCGTGAGTCTCTGCTTGTTACCGCGCGTTCCTAATCGACTATGATTTGGATATTTGATCCGAGGGGCCTCTGGCCTGATAGCACTAACCATCACGTGGGCATAGTATGGGCGTTCTGCGTCGTATGCATCAGCCGAAGCTTAATAGATGTCAGCGACTGAGCGGCGCGCGCCGGGTTGGACCGGTAAGCACCTGCCTTTTTTAAGGAGGTAGCTAGGTTTGCTCACCGGCCACGTACGCAACATGCAGGAGTTCCCGGGGCGATGGCCCATGACCCCTTGGGGCATAGGTTTAGTCCGGCGTGTTGACCTCTCTATTAAGCCGAGGCTGGGTTGCGGCGTATCGTTTAGCCGAGGCCGGGCATGACCCAGGAAAGTGTGTCCGGCCGGAGTTAATCAAGTGTGGTGGGTAAGTTGGTGCACCCCTGCAGGGAAGAAAGCATCTATCGATAGCCTGTCCTACGGCAACGGACACTTGGAGTTGTATCCCGATTGATACAACTAGAACTGGATACTTGTGATGAGAAATGGATAGTATGGCTCTGGGATTGCTTTCTCGCAGGGAGTCGAGAAAGGATCTCTGGCCGAGGTTGATAACACTACTACTACTTTACTTTATGCTAGTCTGCACTCTTCTGAATGCTGCAAGACCGTTGAAGATGTTGAAAATGCTAGTCTTTGATAGGAGTAGGCTCTCTCCTCTATTCTGGCATTCTGCAACCCAGTCCACATATGCAGCCTCTCTTTGATAATGTTGCATATGTAGTGTAGATCCTTGCTTGCGAGTACTTTGGATGAGTACTCACGGTTGCTTTGCTCCCCCTTTTCCCCCTTTCTTCTTCTTTCCGGTTGATGCAACCAGATGTCGGAGCCCATGAGCCAGATGCCACCGCCGATGCCTACTACTACGTGGAGACTGACGACGACCAGGAGTAGTTAGGAGGCTCCCAGGCAGGAGGCCTTGCCTTTTCGATCGTAGATTGCTTTTGTGCTAGCCTTCTTAAGGCAAACTTGTCTAACTTATGTCTGTACTCAGATATTGTTGCTTCCGCTGACTTTTGTGTTTTCGAGCTTATGTATTCGAGCCCTTGAGGCCCCTGGCTTCTAATATAAAGCCCGTATTATTTTATTTGTGTCTAGAGTTGTGTTGTGATATCTTCCCGTGAGTCCTTGATCTTGATCGTACACATTTGCGTGTATGATTAGTGTACGGTCGAGTCGGGGGCGTCACAATGTTGTTTTATTGTTTGTGCATTGTCTCCTACTGGATTGATACCTTGGTTCTCAAACTGAGGGAAATACTTATCTCTACTTTGCTGCATCACCCTTTCCCCTTCAAGGGAAAAACCAACGCAAACTCAAGAAGTAGCACGTGGTGGGAGGGGTACTTCCATTCCAACTCAGTCTCTCCGGAGAGCGTTGGCCGACAGTATGAAGACACCGGTGGGCGCTTCTTCGTCGGCGTTGTTGCCCACCGGGAGAGGAGGTACGGGAGGGAAGAAGAGAGGAGGTCGGGGAGGATGTGGCCGTGGGAGAGGTAGGCAGGCTCCTATGCCTTTCTCACCGCCACCCCCAGTTGATTCACCCGAGCACAGGACTGCTAGGGTGGACACGTCTGAGGAGGAGGCTACGCGGACTCTGGTCCACAAGCCTCGGGTCGACGGGCCTTCGACCCACGAGAATCCAGACCAGGGTACATCCCAGGAGATGTCTGGATGGGGTACCTGGCCGGATCCGCCTGAGGGGCCGAGTGGCCATGCTGATGGTGGCGGGGGTCTGGCTGATAGCGAGGGTGAGGTGGTTGAGAGGGCCACCGTCTACCAGTGTGGTTGTACACGGCTCCCGCCCGTGCCGACGACCCGTGAGTAGAGGTGGTTGATATTCCCTAATGGGGGGTGGTAAGTGCATTTACTCTTTTTGTACATTTTGCCTTCACGTTTCTTCAAATATCTAATGTGTCAACCTTGTCATACTACAGGGGTTGGGACCACGCTTCAGATGTCCGCAGGCCCAACACCGTCCTTGGTGTACTTTGCCGGCAAAACTTCCCGAGGTTTGTCACATTGCCCGGTGAGGGTCAGCTTCCATAGCTAGGATTGAGCTGGGAGCACTACTTGGCTGCCCCGGCCACACCCGAGGAGATGATCGACGGTGTCTTGTGCCACACGAGGGCAGACATGGTGGTAAGAAAGTTTTGGGTAATTTCTCCTTTACACAACTAAAAATCTTCAAATAGCTAGTTATTGTACTAATCAATGTTGTCTCGTTTGATTGCAGACCTTCTACAGGTGTGAGGAGGGATACGAGGAGGCCGCAGCATAGGTTATCGATGCCGAGTGCAAGCGCCTACTACAAAACTTATGGCACGAGGCTCGGGTGCAGGTTGTTCAAGACTACTACGCCTCGCGTGGTATTAAGAAGACCAAGCCGGTGTGCCGCGAGAAGTTTCTGAAGAACGAGCAGTACATGACGGTAATTACCTATTCTTAAGGCCTTGTACTTAGTTTCCTTGATTTGATTCGTAGGCGTAGCGCTCAAGTTTCTCTTCACTAACTTAGGTGCCACCGAGATGGTGTGTGGGTTAAATGGATTGTTGGGAGGTGTTGGTGGATGAGTGGTGCTCAGACCAATGGCTAGCCCTCCACCATCAAGGCAGCGCCAACTTATAACAGTTCGGGCGGAAATGGGTATGTGGTTTGCTTCATGATTCATGCAATTCATTCTCCATGCTAGCTTGAGCCCTTTAATTACTAATTTATTGTGTTCCTCTCTTTCAGGCGCGACACAATAAGGCGGAGGTGCCAGAGGTGTACGACCTCTATGCCATGGCCCATACTGCCTCGTACAAGAAGGTCAAGGCATTCTCTGCATCTGGCCTCGATCATCCAGAGAACTTCGCCAACATCTCCTCCCACAACAAGCTCGTGAAGTATAGAGATGAGGGGAAGGTGAGGAAAGGGGAGGACTTTAAACCGAGCCAGGGTCCCATTGATCCAGAGCTGGTGATGATATCTGGTGGCGGGAGGTCCCATGGCCCGATAGCCATTGGAGATTAACTTATCCATTGTTCTTGCACTCTCCCGGAGATCAAGGCGCGCCAGTCGAGCTCCGCTCATGAGATAAGGCCTTGTCAACGGCCAGTCGAGCTCGCCTTCGAGGTTATTTATACGAACTCAACTATCTTTCCTCATTACATTGTGTGTGCGGCTGATACGTCTCCAACGTATCTATAATTTTTGATTGTTCCATGCTGTTATATTATCATTCTTGGATGTTTTACAATAATTTTATAGTAACTTTATATCATTTTTGGGACTAACCTATTGACATAGTGCCTAGTGCCAGTTGTTGTTTTTTGCTTGCTTTCTACTTCGCAGAAAATCAATACCAAACAGACTCCAAACGCAGCGAAACTTTTTGGAGATTTTTTCTGGAGCAGAAGACACCTGTGGGGCTAAAGAAGTACCAGAGAGGGGCTCCGGGGGGAGGGGGGAGCACAACCCACTAGGGCGCGCCTGGGGGCCCAGGCGTTCCGAGGTGGGTTGTGCCCACCTCGGTGGCCTCCCGCATCGAATCATTTCTATATAAATACCCCAATATTCTAGAAACACTAGGGGAGTCGACGAAAATCAATTCCAGCCGCCGCAAGTTCCAGAACCACCAGATCCAATCTAGACACCATCATGGAGGGGTTCATCATCCTCATTGGTGCCTCTATGATGATGCGTCAGTAGTTCATTGAAGACCTACGGGTCCATAGTTAGTAGCTAGATGGCTTCCTCTCTCTCTCTCTCTCTCTCTCTCTCTCTCTTTTGATTCTCAATACAATGGTCTCTTGGAGATCTATTTGATGTAACTCTTTTTGCTGTGTGTTTGTTGGGATACGATGAACTTTGAGTTTATGATAAGGTCTATGTTTTTATCCATGAAAGTTATTTGAGTCTTTTGATCTCTTATATGCATGATTACTTATAGCCTCTTATTTCTTCTTCGAATCTTTGGTTTAGTTAGGCCAACTAGACCAATTTTTCTTGCCATGGGAAGAGGTGCTTTGTGATGGGTTCGATCTTGCGGTGCTTGATCCCGCTGACAGAAGGGGAACCGACACGTATGTATCGTTGCTATTAAGAATAACAAGATGGGGTCTATTTCTACATAAATAGATCTTGTCTACATCATGTCATCGTTCTTATTGAATTACTCCGTTTCTCCATGAAGTTAATACACTAGATGCATGCTGGATAGCGGTCGATGTGTGGAGTAATAGTAGTAGATGCACGCAGGAGTCGGTTGATAACCCACAAGTATAGCGGATCACAACAGTTTTTGAGGGTAGAGTATTCAACCCAAATTTATAGATTCGACACAAGGGGAGCCAAAGAATATTTGAAGGTATTAGCAGCTGAGTTTTCAATTCAACCACACCTGGAGATTAATTATCTGCAGCAAGTAATCAGTAGCAAAGTAATATGATAGTTTTGATAATAGTAGCAGCAGTAACGATAACAGTAACAGTGATAGCAGTAATTTTGTAGCAAGTGTAACAGTGATGATAGCAGTAGTGACTTAGCAGAAACAATGTAAGATAAGTTCGTAGGCATTGGATCGGTGACTTGTTGCATGATATTCATCATGAGACAGTTATAACCTAGGGCGATACAGCACTAGCTCCAGTTCATCAGTTGTAACAACCCCAAAATTGGGTTGTCAATTTTTGTGATGTTATTCCTTCCTGGCAATCATTTTCAAAATCTTTCTCCTGAGTTTGATGGATGACTCTGAGGATTCTTGTCATTTCCAACCTTTCAAAACCGTTCTCATGTCTTTGTCAGTGGGCAAGACCTCTTTTGCACCATCTCAAATCCTCTCAAACTCTAGTTCCAAAATTTTGGAATTTGAATGTGGTCTCTGTGATTACATAGGAGTGATCATTTTCCTTGATCTTTTGATCATCCCATCTGTTCCAAGAGACCTTTCTACCTTTCTCAACCCTGGATATGGAAAAATATTGCTAAATCCTATGCAATATTTTTG
This sequence comes from Triticum aestivum, assembly GCF_018294505.1. Classification (NCBI taxonomy): domain Eukaryota; kingdom Viridiplantae; phylum Streptophyta; class Magnoliopsida; order Poales; family Poaceae; genus Triticum; species Triticum aestivum. The sequence goes on along the minus strand of NC_057799.1, from coordinate 524,618,593 downwards.
AATTGAGATTTATTCCATCCTTGCCTCTGAGGAATAAAATCCAAAGGCATAGCTAGCCATCTCCTAAATTCATGAGAATTGGTGGAGTTGATATTTATGCCTAATCCAAGATCTGGCAAATATATTGGCCATAATTAAATAAGGAAAGTTGCCTTTTCTTATTTTATGCCAATATTCCAATCCTGCCATTTTCTAAAGGAACTACAATTTTTATAGCAGAGAAAATTCCCACATAAATTCTGGATCTTGTCCTTGCTATATAATCACTAGTTCCATCCTTATCTCATGTTCCACAGATAAAAAATTGGGCACATGATCCAACGCAAGTTTCTGCCTTCTTTGAAATTTTGCAAAGGAAGTGCTTTATTCCTAATTCCAATTGGGCTAAAATTTGGCAGGGTGATTAACATGGATAAATCACCCATGGATACCAAAGATCATCTCAATCCCTTCATCTTAGCTCCCTCTGCAATTTTTCAAAGTTTCTGACTAGGTTGCAACTTTGTGAAGGAAGTACCTTCATAGAGTTTCCAAATGGGATGAAACTTTTCCATCTTCTCAAGTATCTTAGATCATTAGCCTCCACCTAAATTCAGTTCATTTAAGTGAATTATGTGAGCACAGGAGTAATTCTAGTTTTCTGCCCAAATTTTCAGTTTGTGAAGTAAGTATATTTTATCTTACTCCGTTATGTCTGAAAATATTCCCAAGCCTTCTCCTATCAATATAACCCACCTACACAAGATTTTGGCTCATTTCATGTAGCCAATGTTTTCCTAGATTTTCCCAAGTTTCTGGTCAGATGTGATGATTGTTGAACAAGTACCAATTTGGCAAGTCCATTTGGTATGATCTTTTTACAGCACAAACTCTAGTTCCAAAATTTTGGAATTTGAATGTGGTCTCTGTGATTACATAGGAGTGATCATTTTCCTTGATCTTTTGATCATCCCATCTGTTCCAAGAGACCTTTCTACCTTTCTCAACCCTGGATATGGAAAAATATTGCTAAATCCTATGCAATATTTTTGAATTGAGATTTATTCCATCCTTGCCTCTGAGGAATAAAATCCAAAGGCATAGCTAGCCATCTCCTAAATTCATGAGAATTGGTGGAGTTGATATTTATGCCTAATCCAAGATCTGGCAAATATATTGGCCATAATTAAATAAGGAAAGTTGCCTTTTCTTATTTTATGCCAATATTCCAATCCTGCCATTTTCTAAAGGAACTACAATTTTTATAGCAGAGAAAATTCCCACATAAATTCTGGATCTTGTCCTTGCTATATAATCACTAGTTCCATCCTTATCTCATGTTCCACAGATAAAAATTGGGCACATGATCCAACGCAAGTTTCTGCCTTCTTTGAAATTTTGCAAAGGAAGTGCTTTATTCCTAATTCCAATTGGGCTAAAATTTGGCAGGGTGATTAACATGGATAAATCACCCATGGATACCAAAGATCATCTCAATCCCTTCATCTTAGCTCCCTCTGCAATTTTTCAAAGTTTCTGACTAGGTTGCAACTTTGTGAAGGAAGTACCTTCATAGAGTTTCCAAATGGGATGAAACTTTTCCATCTTCTCAAGTATCTTAGATCATTAGCCTCCACCTAAATTCAGTTCATTTAAGTGAATTATGTGAGCACAGGAGTAATTCTAGTTTTCTGCCCAAATTTTCAGTTTGTGAAGTAAGTATATTTTATCTTACTCCGTTATGTCTGAAAATATTCCCAAGCCTTCTCCTATCAATATAACCCACCTACACAAGATTTTGGCTCATTTCATGTAGCCAATGTTTTCCTAGATTTTCCCAAGTTTCTGGTCAGATGTGATGATTGTTGAACAAGTACCAATTTGGCAAGTCCATTTGGTATGATCTTTTTACAGCATCTACATATGACCAAATCATCAAGATTTGCCAAGTGGCAGCCCTATCCCACACTCCTAGTCAGTGCTCCTTCCTCATTTGTTTTCTGGACTAATTTTAGCAGTTGCAAATCAACTATGCTAAATCCATGCCCAAATCCCCTCCAACTTCCCAGGACCGTAGTCCTTGCTAGCTAAAACCTCCCAGACATCAAGTTTAGTCCTTAACCTCACTAGATTGATCACCAAGATGCGGTCAAATTTGCTACAGCAAACTTGTGGAGCTTGTTTCCCTCTGCTCACTACACCTCTGCCCGTGCCATCAACTCATCTTTAATGAGCCTTGGAAGGACTCCTCTGCTGACAAGGTTTGGCACTAAGTAGGAGGCCAAAACGTGCAGTGTCCGTGTTGATCACGAGTGATGCCGGCCAAAACGGTGGTCTACGCACTGTTGGCCTCGGCAGAGCAGCTCCGGCTGGCTCTGGCTCGTCTTAGCTTGTCCTACAGCTCAGCCTCGGTGACGCTTTCCCCCTGGAGCTCATTCCCCCTTTGTTTGCTTCCTCGTTGAGCCATCCCCGTCGCCGAACAATGAGCGCCCATGTGCGCCGTCGTCTTACTCCTCTGTCTTCTTCTCCCCTGAGCCCCCTTGGCGTTGTGCAGTCCCGTGAGCTCGTCTGGATCCCCCTCGTCGCCTTGCTGCCCTTCCCCGTGACCTTTGGCCGCGCCTGCCGATGTTGCGCCCATCACCGGCGCACTGACACGTCGCCTGCCGCGTGCCACCTCGCCCCCTCCCTCTAGAGCTCTCCCCCGCGGCTATAAGTAGCGCCCCGAGCTTCCTCGCAGTCCACAACCCCCTCCTCGAGCCTCTCCCCAAGCCCGGAGCCCCTCCCTGACCCCCACCATCGCCATGGCCGCCGCCTCGGGCTCTGCTCGATTTTGGCGATGTCGCGCCCCTCTCGCCGTTCCACCTCCACTTCTACATTCCCAAGGGTCCGGCTAACCTCTCCGTGACCTCGGCCCCTCCATTCCCCCATCGGAGCACCCAGTCCGCCGGCGACCAGAGCCTCTCTCCGCCGCGGGACCTGCTGCTCCCTCCCGAGTGCGTCTCGGCCGCGGCAACCACCACCACGGGATGGGCCTCTCGCTCATGAGCTTGTGGGTAGGTCGCCCATCGTCTGCGCTGGTCGGAGTCGCCGGCGATCGCCGTTGAGGCAAGCCCCTCCCTCGGCTCGGTGCGCGCCCGAGCGCGAGGTTGAAGACGCCAGGCCAGGCCGGCCCCTCCCCACGTGACCCCACCTGTCAACGATCGAAGGGCCTGGCCCAGCGCCACGTCGGATAAGTGGCGTCGCCCCCACCGCGAAACCGTTTCCCCGCGGTAAAGGCGTGTTCCCAGTGAGTTCGTTTCCCACTTCAGAAAGCGCATTCCAATGCTTTGTTAGAGGAAAATACGTTTTCACTTCTCTGAAGGCATATTCTCAGAAAGGCGCTTTCTCTTTTTCAGCTCAGCCGGCCGAAATGCTTAAATTGTGAACTTTCACTGTTTATGCCACTTTTTTGCCTAAAAAGTGAATGGCCGTAACTTTTCAACCGTGACTCCGATTGAGGTGATTCCAGCGCTCATGTTCTCTATTCATCGAGCTCTTTCCGTTGGTATCATTTTCATTATGTTTTCACACAGTGAAAATGACCACTTTGCCTTGCCCGTAAACAGCCCCCTCCGAGAGAGAACTGTTTCTGGCAACTCTTTCCGCGATCGTTTCACACTTCTTCCCGAAGTATTTGTCGACCCCCAGGCAAGCCAACCTCTTATCATGAGCCCTTAACTTGCATGTTGACTCTGCTGGTACCTCGTGTGTGTGTGTGTGTGTGTTTAGTTGCAGTAGTCCTCGTCTGTTTCGTCTGCCATGATTTCAATTGTGCTTTATGTTAGTACTTCTTGCCACGTCATGCTTGCCTTTCATGATAGCACTTGCCATGCTAGTTATAGTGTTGTTAATATCATACTTGTGTTTGGTTAGTTTCATGCCAGTAGTATTGATGCTATGATGATTTTGGTTACACCGTCAATAAGCTAGTACCCGGTATTGTCATGTTTCATATGCTATACGTGTTCACTTGAAAAAGCTTGATATTTTTTAATGCATTTGTTTGCCGCATGTTCATTGTTGCATCCTTGTTAAATATGCTCATAATATTGATGATACCATGACTTAATAATAAACCTCCTCCGTCATCGATGGGATCAAGTCATAGTGCCACCAAATCGAGATTTCTCCAGTGCAACCACATTTACCTTTATGGGAGGTCCTAGCTGGGTCTATTGTCATGCCTCTTGCCGGTGCCTCCAACGAGGGAAGGTTATGGGCGCGCGCTACCCTGATCAGGTAGGCGGACATAAGCCTTGTGTGCCCAGGTTTGTTTTTGAGCTCATGTCCCCGTTTGGGACCGTTTTTGTTTTGCCACGACGGTGGCCGTTCGTGCCTTTGATAGGCACGGGGCCACCCAGGACTGAACCCAAAAGGGGTGTTAGTCGGAGTGGCCGGGAGAGTGTCATGGTAGTAGATCGGTTTTGTCGGAACGCCGTTGGTCCACTCGAATGGGAGTGCGAGGCCATGGGTCCCTTGGTGTGGGTACAGTGCGCTACCTTTGCAGAGTGTGTGTGTTAAATCTATCGATAGCCGCGTCCTCGATCATGCGCACAGTTCGTAGTAGGTCATACTATCGGGTCTTTGTGGAAATGGAGGATAAACCTGTTAATAACTAATGTGATAACTAAGATGTGATAAATAATGCGGTGAGTTGGATTATGAGATAATCGCGAAAAGTCATGATGATGTGTTGATATGAGTCACGAGACGCGGTCTCGGTAAGTCATGAGGGTGCTCCGAGGAGCCGTGGCAGAGTAAGTGATTGTTGCATAAGGTTAATACAACATGTCTTCATGGGAGGTAACTGGTAATTTGTTTTCAGCATAGTTTCATGATGCCATGCCACATTTTGATATGCTATGTTTTTGCTGTTGCTATGTTATAAGTAAGTTCAAAAATGTCCTGTTATTGCCATACTAGTAGATGCTATGATGATGTTCATGCTTAGTTTGATTTATGATTCTAGTGAATATCATGCCATGCTTAGAAGTGGTGTTGAAGTAGACTGTTGCATATGCTTGGTTCTTGCTTTGTCATCTGCTCGTTTGGATGCTATATATTTGGTTGTCTTGCAAGTACATTCAATGTACTAACCTGGAATGTCATGCCAGTTTTGTAGGTCGTGCCCAAATTGTTCGCTTGTTCCGTCGTGCTAGGCCGTAATCTTGCCAGTCCTGTGAGTTGTGGAGCTTAGCCAGAGTTGTTATGCTGCCAAACCAAGACTTCCGCCGCCATGTAAATAGACTTCCGCTACCATTTAAATAGCCTTAGGGCTATGCCAGGTAATTGTATTCATCAATGATGTAATCATATACACATGTATTTGATGAATATTATTGTACCTGGAATGCTGTATCATGGACCTGTCGTGCGTCCGGTGTTATCCTGGGCTGACATGCGAAGGCCCCCTGCTCCATGCGGATCGGGGTGCCACAGGAGATGGTATCAGAGCAGCCAGGCTGGCATAGGTTATCCTAGCATTAGATCACCGCTACCATCAACCCATAATGACCCTAAGGGATTTGACCCATCCATGGCATCCGTCATGGCCACTGTTAATCAACAGGTGGCGCAGTCGGGACCGACACATCCTCACCCCGCTGTCCCCGCCTAGTTATCCATGGAACGAATAACAACCCTATCCATTCTGGTCGGCCGCATCGATTACCCTTCGCCATTAAGGGAAAGGGGCCACACCATGTGGGCACGTCCCGCGTAGCTGCCTATAAATCCCTTTTCCACTAGCCGTATCGCTCACCCCTCAGTCGGCCATGTCCCTGAAGAGAAGCCTAGATAGCAACACTCCAGCCATGGCTAGCGTCCTCAAAGCTCCCAAGTTTTACACCCGCACCTTTGCCCTCAACCACCCAGGCTTTCCACCTCTTCTTACTGAGATGCTCACCAAAGCCTTTGGCTGTAATGCTAGCCCCGATTACCTGGTGTTCCAATCGGCACCCGTCCCTCACCTTCATCGCTGTAGTAACCAAACCTCAAACAGTCTGTGCTGCTGTGCACCAGTGTCATCCCTGGATCAGTAATGCTGACACGCACAGTACAAATGGAGGATTTATAACAGAGTAGCAATCACACACTTATTACAACGAATATCTCAAAAGAGAATAAGTATGATAAATATGGCTTAAAGCCATCTAAATACGATAACAGCAGAAGGCTTCGAAGATGAGTGAGTCCATGAACTCCAACGGCATCACTGAGTATAAGACCACGACCTAAGGCACCTTACTCGTCGTCTGAAAAGTCTGCAACATGAAACGTTGCAGCCCGAAAACGGGTCAGCACATGGAATATGCTGGCAATGTAACACATGGAGAATAATGAACATAATAATGCTATACTACATGCATATATGGCTGGTGGAAAGCTCTATGGTTACAGTTTTGCGAAAAGCCAATTTTTCCCTACCGCAAAGGAATAAATTTTATTTAACTATCATGGTGGTTGTTAAACATTGAGAAGGTACCTCCAACTCAATCCCAATTAAGTGTCATCATTAACCCAGCAAAATTAATTAAAGTAACATGGTGATGAGATTCACATGATAATGCAGCTCCTAGATACTCAAGTTGTCCATAACCGGGGACACGGCTAACCATGATTAGTTTGTACACTCTGCAGAGGTTTGTGCACTTTTCCCCACAAGACTCGATCGCCTCCGCTTGATTCTCGCACTGCATGATGTTTGAGAAACGGATGACCGAGACACAGTCTTTCAGAAGCGTTAACTCTCTACTCTGGGTAGACCGTACCACCTACATCCCCTACATCTGCTAGTCCACCTCTTCAAGAGCTCACACAACTTAATCAACTATGCTAGAGCCCATAATAGCTTGTGGCTGCACACGGAAGTTTCTAGCATGCATAATCTCATGATCCCTTTGAGCCTGGGTGGCGGTCCATAGGATGATCACACGGGTACTCCGGGATATCCAAAAATACAGGCAGCACTGGGTTCTCCAGGTGCCTAAGTCCACCCAGGTGTGAGTTTTAGTTGCCACCTTAAGTAAACCATTAGTTAACAATCTCACATCTGTCATGAATATTTCTCAAACCCAATCCACGTCTACGAGCATAGCATAGCAATATAAGCAATCGTAGAAGTAACTCCCAAGGGTTTGATAAATAAAACAAGTAATAGGTACTACCTCAACTACTTCCCAATACCCACAGTTTAATTAGATCCTAACCATGCAGTGTTTGAGGATTGATCTAATGCAATAAAAACTGGGTATGGAAGAGTATGATCAAAGTGTTACTTGCCTTGCTGATGATCCGCGTAACCTAGCGATTCGAAGTAACAAGCGGCGCACTCCGGGTACTCTATCGCAAACAAACAAGCAAACAATAAGTACTCATCTAATGCATAAGTAAAACTCAAATAGAAGAACTAACCAGAAAGTTCAACTTAAGAACTCCGGTTTGCAAAAAGAATCAAATTGAACGAAGCAACAAAAATCAAACGGCGAAAGAAACAAGCTTCGTTTACTAATCTGGATCTAGGTCAAATTTTACAGTAGCAAAAACTGGTTTGAGTGGGTTAAACGGAAAGAGAATTTCGAGACGAAACTCTAGGCGCTTGAATCGCCTGATTTCGATAAACGAGCGAAAAGTTAAACGAAAATGAAAATCTGATCGGAAATCGCGATCTGGAATAATCACGAAAAATCCGACGAAAAAGAAAAACTGACGAACAGTTAAACGAACGGACGTTCGTTAACAGCGACAATCCGACGAACACGTTCGTTTAAACGAACGGGTCGGTGAACGTTCACTAAGTAATAAAACCGAAAGAAATAAACCGATCTGAAAAAAACAAAAACTAAGGTTTAGGAAAAAAATTAATAAATAAACCGAATCGGTTTTTTTAATAAAAAACTGGACTCGGGCAGCGGCGGCTTGGCAACCTCGGCGGCAGCTCCGGCGGGACTCCGGCGGGGCTCGGGGCTCGGGCGGGGCTCGGGGAGAGGCGGCGGGCGGGGGCGCGAGCGGCGGCGGCGCGGGCGCTGCAGCGGGCGGCGGCGGGTGCGGGTTGGGGCGGCGGTGGGGTGAGGAGAGGAAGCGGGGTGGGGGTATTTAAGGAGGGGGAGGGGGTGGCGTGGAGGAGGGGGCAAGGCGGCGGCGGGGCGGCGTGTCCGAGCCGGACTTGGCGGCAGCGGCGCAAGCGTGCGCGGGAGGGAGACGACGCGGGCGGGCCGGCCTGGCTCGGCTGGGCCTCGGCCCAGTCGGGCGCGGTTTTTTTTAAATATTCGCCGAATCTAAAAAAATCACAGAAAAATAAATAAAAATCGAAAAATGATAAAACAAATTTTCCCACTCTAATTAAAATAATTAGAACAAGGTGAACATTTTCTTGGTCCAAAAATGCAGTTTTGAAAACGTGCAATTTTTTTAATGCAATTAAAATTGCAAATAAAATCTGAATAAAATCCAATATTTGATTTTAATATTTCACCTGCAATATTTCAATTATTTTGGAGAAGTCATATTTTCTCCTCTCATTTATTTTAATATGAAATATTTTTTTCGGAGAGAAAAATAATTAAAACCAAAATCCTCGTTTTATTATTTGATAAAAATCAATTTTGAAAAATCGGGAAAATCCCCAACTCTCTCCGAGGGTCCTTGAGTTGCTTAGGATTTATCGAGGATTTGCCAAAATGCAATAAAATATGCTATGTAATGATGATCTAATGTATAACATTCCAAATTGAAAATTTGGGATGTTACAATCGCTATGATGCAAGGTTGCAGATCTGCCCAGGTCCCACAGCTGATGGCCAGCCCTTGGTTTTTCAGGGCAGAGCCATGCCCACTACTGATTTGGCTATTCAGGCCGCTGCTGTGAAGGCTAAACTATACCTCCCAACCAAGTTTCCGCAAGTGCAACAAAGGCGGGAGTTCTGCTTTTTCCCCATTGTGGCCGAAGCAGGAATTCAGCCTTCTCCCGTTATCCAAGGAGGTGACCCCGCAATCGCTCGCGTGGTGCAATATATCACTGCCCAGGGTATGATGATTTCTAAGATGCTTGCCAAATTTAGAACCCTGGACAACGATGCGGTACGAGTTGTCAAGGAAGCTTATCATGAAGCTCGTAAATTCGCATCTCAAGCCGTTCTCCCCATGCCATTCGAACCAGTGCTACCCTCTCAGCCTGTGTTGTGGCCCAGGCCAAACATCATCACCCTCGACAAGGCTCTTTACCGAATCCACCACCAGCATTTGCTTGGATCAATTTCAGCCACACCCCCAGCAGTCGAACCCCAACCCATAGTAGTGTCGGATGATGAAGATGGAGATTGGCTCAGTCTTCGTCCTCCAGGAGAGCCCCAGCAAGGCCAGTCCTCAGCTTGACCTTGGTCGCGCAATCAGTTGTTTTTGCTAGTAGGTCGGTCTTTTGGTTCATCCCCGATATGAGGATAGAACCATGTATCCTGGAGTGAGTAGTTTCGTTTCGCGCGTAGCGTATTCGTGCTTTGTTGTATGATGGTACTGTTGTAATCCGTATGCTGTGTTCTATGTATGTTTTCGTGCTTGTTTTGTGTGTGTCTCTGTCAAACAGAGATGTTTGACAGGGTTGGCAATGGGTGCTAACAAGATTTTAATCAGTAGATCACATACACCAAATAACATTGACTCGTCCCGAGTCTCTAATAAAATGCGCGCTGGTGTAGGTATATGTATACCAGGATTACATATACTCACTAGCATTCAAACACTTTAGTATGATTTGTCCGACGTGTTTTTCCTTTTTGCATATTCGCTGCATCTGTCTGTTTGCTAGTTAAGATTATACTGCATATTGCACGCATACCCGGTTCACCCACGAGTACATTCGGGCAGTACTCGGGGGAGTGCAAAGTCACATATCCCTCTCTATCTGTGCATATCCCGTGTGCCGGATTCCTAGACCCAGAGCCTCGCAGAGGCATTTCCGTCTGACAATTCCTCGTCTCTAATTCTTTTTCTCGATTTCATTTCCGGAGGAACACTACCAATTTTATTTCGCTCGATCCAGTACATCTACCCCGATACAGATTTTCAACTCCGATTCTAGCTCGACACCTACTTTTTTGTGGAGCAATCCGCGGAATTTTCCCTCGTACCCCAATGTGATGCTGAGCAGGCGCAGCCACCTCACCTGCATCTGGACCCCACCATCACCATCTTCTCTGCCTTGCGTGGTGCAGGCACATTGCCACCACTCCTCCACCGCCGCACGCGATTACTCCGTCGGCGCAAATCGATGGAGGATCAAGCATGGCAGAGGACCACCCCGTGCACCATCTTCTCCCGCATCTCGAGCCACCGCACCTAGCCGCGTGTTGTCCCGAACCCGATCATTCGTAATGAGAATCAGCAAGAGGATCGACGAGCCGATAAGCGTGCCCAGCAGCGCCGCGAGGAACAACCGTAGCGCCGCCAAGAACATTTCCTCGCCGAAGGAGCTCGACTAGATCTCGTCCAAACCGAAGAGGTAGTAGAGCGGCATTGTGTTGGTGTGTTGGAGGAGAGCCGCGTTGCCGTCTTTTATAGCCCAATCCCGGTGTACGGTGAGCGAGGTCCAGGAAAACCGCTCGTCGCCCGATCACCGGCGTCCAGGAGGTGAATCCGCGAGCAGTGCCGACAAGGTGTTGGCCCGCGACGTGAGTGCTCGCTGCATCGGCGCCGTGCACGCCGCGCACTACGGCAATAGGGTCCTCATCGCCCTAGGAGCTAGATGCGCGCTGCGCCAAGCCGCACGCGGAGCAGCAGCGTAGGAGAAGCAGCAATCCGGAGGTAGAAGAAGGAGGCTGCCAGTGGGCCCTGGACCCACATGTCAGCAGGTGAAACCACTGTTCATTGGAGTGCATCTAGCATTTCGGGAGTTTGATCTCGAGTGTCCCTAGCCGTGGATATAACCAGGTTTGCCTCTCTGGGTGTACCAATTATCGGTGCCCCCAACTCATTTGAATTTAACCAACGGGTTAAAAAAATTAACCCCGAGGTTTTCCCCGGAATGGTTATCCTTTCATTTGTGCTGTAACCCTAGGAATCTCGAGGACGAGATTCTTAATAAGGGGGGAAGAGTTGTAACAGCCCCAAAATTGGGTTGTCAATTTTTGTGTTGTTATTCCTTCCTGGCAATCATTTTCAAAATCTTTCTCCTGAGTTTGATGGATGCCTCTGAGGATTCTTGTCATTTCCAACCTTTCAAAACCTTGCTCATGTCTTTGTCAGTGGGCAAGACCTCTTTTGTACCATCTCAAATCCTCTCAAACCCTAATTCCAAATTTTTGGAATTTGAATGTGGTCTCTGTGATTACATAGGAGTCATCATTTTCCTTGATCTGTTGATCATCCCATCTGTTTCCAGAGACCCTTCTACCTTTCTGAACCCTGGATATGGGAAAATATTGCTAAGTCCTATGCAATATTTTTGAATTGAGATTTATTCCTTTCTTGCCTTTCTGAGGAATAAAATCCAAAGGCATAGCTAGCCATCTCCTAAATTCATGAGAATTGGTGGAGTTGATATTTATGCCTAATCCAAGCTCTGGCAAATATATTGGCCATAATTAAATAAGGAAAGTTGCCTTTTCTTATTTTATGCCAATATTCCAATCCTGCCATTTTCTAAAGGAACTACTATTTTTATAGCAGAGAAATTCCCACATAAATTGTGGATCTTGTCCTTGCTATATAATCACTAGTTCCATCCTTATCTCATGTTCCACAGATCAAAAATTGGGCACATGATCCAATGCAAGTTTCTGCTTTCTCTGAAATTTTGCAAAGGAAGTGCTTTATTCTTAATTCCAATTTGGCTGAAATTTGGCAGGGTGATTAACATGGATAAATCACCCATGGATACCAAAGATCATCTCAATTCCCTTCATCTTAGCTCCCTCTGCAATTTTTCAAAGTTTCTGACCAGGTTGCAACTTTGTGAATGAAGTACCTTCATAGAGTTTCCAAATGGGATGAAACTTTTCCATCTTCTCAAGTATCTCAGATCATTAGCCTCCACCTAAATTCAGTTCATTTAAGTGAACTATGTGAGCAAAGGAGCAATTCTTTTTTTCTGCCCAAATTTCGAGTTTGTGAAGTAAGTATATTTTATCTTGCTTCATTATGTCTGAAAATATTCCCAAGCCTTCTCCTATCAGTATAACCCACCTACACGAGATTTTGGCTCATTTCATGTAGCCAATGTTTTCATAGATTTTCCCCAAGTTTTTGGTGAGATGTGATGCTTGTGAAACAAGTACCAATTTGGCAAGTCCATTTGGTATGATCTTTTTGCAGCATCTACATATGACCAAATCATCAAGATTTGCCAAGTGGTAGCCCTATCCCACGCTCCTAGTGAGTGCTCCTTCCTCATTTGTTTTCTGGACTAATTTTAGCAGTTGCAAAGCAACTATGCTAAATCCATGCCCAAATCCCCTCCAACTTCCCAGGACCGTAGTCCTTGCTAGCTAAAACCTCCTAGACATCAACTTTATTCCTTAACCTCACTAGATTGATCACCAAGATGCGGTCAAATTTGCTACAACAAACTTGTGGAGCTTGTTTCCCTCTGCTCACTACACCTCTGCCCGTGCCATCAACTCATCTTTAATGAGCCTTGGAAGGACTCCTCTGCTGACAAGGTTTGGCACTAAGTAGGAGGCCAGAACATGCAGTGTCCGTGGTGATCACGAGTGATGCCGACCAAAACGATGGTCTGCGCACTGTTGGCCTCGGCAGAGCAGCTCCGGCTGGCTCTGGCTCGTCTTAGCTTGTCCTACAGCTCAGCCTCGGTGTCGCTTTCCCCTGGAGCTCATTCCCCCTTTGTCTGCTTCCTCGTTGAGCCATCGCTGTCGCCGAACAGTGAGCGCTCGTGTGCACCGTCATCTTCCTCCTCTGTCTTCTTCTCCCTTGAGCCCCCTTGGCATTGCGCAGCCCCGTGAGCTCGTCCGGATCCCCCTCATCGCCTTGCGCGCCCCTCCCCATGACCTTTGGCCGCGCCTGCGGACGCTGCGCCCTTCACCGGCGCACGGACACATCGCCTGCCGCGTGCCACCTTGCCCCCTCCCTCTAGAGCTCTCCCCACATGACTATAAGTAGCGCCCCGAGCTTCCTCGCAGTCCACAACCCCCTCCCCGAGCCTCTCCCCAAGCCCGGAGCCCCTCCCGGACCCCCCACCATCGCCATGGCCGCCGCCTCGGGCTCTGCTCGATTTTGGTGATGTCCCACCCCACTCACCGTTCCACCCCCACTTCTGCATTCCCCAGGGTCCGGCAAACCTCTCTGTCGCCTCGGCCCCTCCATTCCCCCACCGGAGCACCCAGTCCGCCGGCGACCGGAGCCTCTCTCGGCCGCGGGTCCTGCTGCTCCCTCCCTAGTGCGTCTCAGCCGCGGCAACCACCACCACGGGATGTGCCTCTCGCTCCTGAGCTTGTGGGTAGGTCGCCCGTCGTCTGCGGTGGCCGGAGTCGCCGGCGACCGCCGTCGAGGCGAGCCCCTCCCTCGGCACAGTGCGCGCCCGAGCGCGAGGTTGAAGACGCCAGGCCAGGCAGGCCCCTCCCAACGCGACCCCACCTGTCGGCGACCGAACGGCCTGGCCTAGCGCCACGTCGGATAAGTGGCGGCGCCCCCGCCCCGAGACCATTTCCTGATACGTCTCCGACGTATCTATAATTTTTGATTGTTCCATGCTATAATATATTCTGTTTTGGATGTTTAATGGGCTTTATTATACACTTTTATATTATTTTTGGGACTAACCTATTAATCGGAGGCCCAGCCCGAATTGCTATTTTTTTTGCCTATTTCAGTGTTTCGAAGGAAAGGAATATCAAACGGAGTCCAAACGGAATAAAACCTTCGGGAACGTGATTTTTGGAACAAACGTGATCCAGAGGACTTGGAGTGGACGTCAAGCAATCAACGAGGAGGCCACGAGGCAGGGGGGCACGCCTAACCCCTGGCGCGACCTCCACTCTCGTGGGCCCCTCGTAGCTCCACCGACCTACTTCTTCCTCCTATATATACCTACGTAGCCCCAAACCATCAGAGACGGAGCCAAAACCCTATTTCCACCACCGCAACCTTCTGTACCCGTGAGATCCCATCTTGGGGCCTTTTCCGGTGCTCCGCCGGAGGGGGCATCGATCACGGAGGGCTTCTACATCAACACCACAGCCTCTCCGATGATGTGTGAGTAGTTTACTTCAGACATTCGGGTCCATAGTTATTAGCTAGATGGCTTCTTATCTCTCTTTGGATCTCGATACACAGCCTCTTGGAGATCTATTTGATGTAACTCTTATTTTTGCGGTGTGTTTGTCGAGATCCGATGAATTGTGGGTTTATGATCAAGATTATCTATGAACAATATTTGAATCTCCTCTGAATTCTTTTATGTATGATTGGTTATCTTTGCAAGTCTCTTCAAATTATCAGTTTGGTTTGGCCTACTAGATTGATCTTCCTTGCAATGGGAGAAGTGCTTAGCTTTGGGTTCAATCTTGCGGTGCTCGATCCTAGTAACAGTAGGGGAAATGACACATATTGTATTGTTGCCATCGAGGATAAAAATATGGGGTTTATATCATATTGCATGAGTTTATCCCTCCACATCATTTCATCTTGCTTAAAGCGTCACTCTGTTCTTATGAACTTAATACTCTAGATGCATGCTGGATAGCGGTCGATGTGTGGAGTAATAGTAGTAGATGGAGGCAGGAGTCGGTCTGCTTGTCACGGACGTGATGCCTATATACTGATCATACCTAGATATTCTCATAACTATGCTCAATTCTATCAATTGCTCGACAGTAATTTGTTTACCCACCGTAATACTTATGCTATCTTGAGAGAAGCCACTAGTGACACCTATGGCCCCCGGGTCTATTTTCCATCATATTAATCTCTCGTCAACTAGTTATTTCTTTCGCCGTTTATTTTGCTTTCTTTACTTTTACTCTTTATCATAAAAATACCAAAAATATTATTTTGTCTTCTCTATCAGATCTCACTTTCATAAGTGACTGTGAAGGGATTGACAACCCCTTTATCGCGTTGGTTGTGAGGTTCTTATTTGTTTGTGTAGGTGCGAGGGACTTGAGCGTGGCCTCCTACTGGATTGATACCTTGGTTCTAAAAAACTGAGGGAAATACTTACGCTACTTTACTGCATCACCCTTTCCTCTTCAAGGGAAAACCAACGCAGTGCTCAAGAGGTAGCATTTCCCCGCGCTAAAGGCGTATTCCCAGTGAGTTTGTTTCCCAGTTTAGAAAGCGCATTCAAGTGCTTTGTTAGAGGAAAATACGTTTTCACTTCTCTGAAGGCGTATTCTCAGAAAGGTGCTTTCTCTTTTTCAGCTCAGTCGGCCGAAATGCTTAAATTGTGAACGTTCATTGTTTATGCCACTTTTCTTCCTAAAAAGTGAACGGCCGTAACTTTTCAACCATGACTCCGATTGAGGTGATTCCAGCGCGCACGTTCTCTATTCATCGAGCTCTTTCCGCTGGTATCATTTTCATTATGTTTTCACACAGTGAAAATGACCACCTTGCCTTGCCCGTAAACAGCCGCCTCCGAGAGAGAACTATTTCCGGCAGCTCTTTCCGCGACTGTTTCACACCTCTTCCCGAAGTATTTGTCGACCCCCATGCAAGCCAACCTCTTATCGTGAGCCCCAAACTTGCATGTTGACTTTGCTGGTACCTCGTGTGTGTGTTTAGTTGTAGTAGTCCTTGTTTGTTTCGTCTGCCATGATTTCAATTGTGCTTTATGTTAGTACTTCTTGCCACGTCATGCTTGCCTTTCATGATAGCACATGCCATGCCAGTTATAGTGTTGTTAATATCATACTTGTGTTTGGTTAGTTTCATGCCAGTAGTATTGATGCTATGATGATTTTGGTTACACCGTCAATAAGCTAGTACCCGGTATTGTCATGTTTCATATGCTATACGTGTTCACTTGAAAAAGCCTGATATTTGTTAATGCATTTGTTTGCTGCATGTTCATTGTTGCATCCTTGTTAAATATGCTCACAATATTGATGATAACATGACTTAATAATAAACCTCCTCCGTCATCGATGGGATCGAGTCATAGTGCCACCAAATCAAGCTTTCTCCAGTGCAACCACATTTACATTTATGGGAGGTCCTAGCTATGTCTATTGTCATGCCTCTCGCCGGTGCCTCCAACGAGGGAAGGTTATGGGCGCGCGCTACCCTGATCAGGTAGGCGGACATAAGCCTTGTGTGCCCAGGTTTGTTTTTGAGCTCATGTCTCTGTTTGGGACCGTTTTTGTTTTTGCCATGACGGTGGCCGTTGGTTCCTTTGGTAGGCACGGGGCCACCCAGGACTGAACCCAAAATGGGTGTTGGTCGGAGTGGCCGGGAGAGTGTCATGGAAGTAGATCGGTTTTGTCGGAACGCCGTTGGTCCACCCGAATGGGAGTGCGAGGCCATGGGTTCCGTGGTGTGAGTACAGTGCGCTACCTCTGCAGAGTGTGTGTGTTAAGTCTATCGATAGCCGCGTCCTCGGTCATGGGCACAGTTCATAGTAGGTCACACTATCGGGTCTTGCTCGAAATGGAGGATAAACCCGTTAATAACTAATGTGATAACTAAGATGTGATAAATAATGTGGTGACTTGGATTATGAGATAATCGCGAAAAGTCATGATGATGTGTTGATATGAGTCACGAGACGCGGTCTCGGTAAGTCATGAGGGTGCTCCGAGGAGCCATGGCAGAGTAAGTGATTGTTGCATAAGGTTAATACAACATGTCTTCACGATAGGTAACTGGTAATTTGTTTACAGCATAGTTTCATGATGCCATGCCACGTTTTGATATGCTATGTTTTTGCTATTGCTACGTTATAAGTAAGTCCGAAAATGTCCTGTTATTGCCATACTAGTAGTTGCTATGATGATGTTCATGCTTAGTTTGATTTATGATTCTAGTGAATATCATGTCATGCTTAGAAGTGGTGTTAAAGTAGACTGTTGCATATGCTTGGTTCTTCCTTTGTCATCTGCTCGTTTGGATGCTATATATTTGGTTGTCTTGCAAGTACATTCAATGTACTGAGATGGCGTGTCATGCCAGTTTTGTAGGTCGTGCCCAAATTGTTCGCTTGTTCCGTCGTGCTAGACCGTAATCTTGCCAGTCCTGTGAGTTGTGGAGCTCAGCCAGAGTTGTTATGCTGCCAAACCATGACTTTCGCCGCCATGTAAATAGACTTCCGCTACCATTTAAATAGCCTTAGGGCTATGCCAGATAATTGTATTCATCAATGATGTAATCATATACACATGTATTTGATGAATATTATTGTACCTGGAATGCTGTATCATGGACCTGTCGTATGTCCGGTGTTATCCTGGGCTGACGTGCGAAGCCCCCCTGCTCCATGCGGGTCGGGGTGCCACAGGAGATGGTATCAGAGCAGCCAGGCTGGCATAGGTTATCCTAGCATTAGATCACCGCTACCATCAACCCATAATGACCCTAAGGGATTTGACCCATCCCTGGCATCCAGCATGGCCACTGTTAATCAACAGGTGGCGCAGTCGGGACCGACACATCTCACCCCGTTGTCCCCGCCTAGTTATCCATGGAACGAGTAGAAACCCTATCCTTCCGGGACGGCCGCACCGATTACCCTTCGCCATTAAGGGAAAGGGGCCACACCATGCGGGCACGTCCCGCGTAGCTGCCTATAAATCCCTTTTCCACTAGCCGTATCGCTCACCCCTCAGTCGGCCATGTCCTTTCAGAGAAGCCTAACTAGCAACACTCCAGCCATGGCTAGCGCCCTCAAAGATCCCAAGTTTTACACCCGCACCTTTGCCCTCAACCACCCAGGCTTTCCACCTCTTCTTACTGAGATGCTCACCAAAGCCTTTGGCTGTAATGCTAGCCCCGATTACCTGGTGTTCCAATCGGCACCCGTCCCTCACCTTCATCGCTATGATGCAAGGATATTAAGGCCTCCTTTTAATAGAGAAATTGAACAAAGCATTAACACATAGTGAATACAGGAACTCCTCAAACTACGGTCATCACCGGAAGAAGTCCCGGTTTCTGTCACTCTGGGGTTTCCGGATCATAACACGTAGTAGGTGACTATAACTTGCAAGATCGGATCTAGAACATGGATATAATTATGAAAACATAAACGGTTCAGATCTGAGTTCATGGCACCCGGGCCCAAAGTGACAAGCATTAAGCATGGCAAAGTCATAGCAACATCAACCTTAGAACATAGTGGATACTAGGGATCAAGCCCTAACAAAACTAACTCGATTACATGATGAATCTCATCCAACTCCTCACCGACCAGCGAGCCTACGAAGGAATTACTCACTCCCGGTGGGGAGCATCATGGAATTGGCGATGGAGAAGGGTTGGTGATGACGAAGAACGAAGATCCCCCTCTCCGGAGCCCCAAACGGACTCGAGATCTGGCCTCCCGATGAAGAACAGGAGGTGACGGTGGCTCCATCTTGTGGATCGCGATAATTCTTTTCCTTGATTTCTTCTAGAAAAATAGGATTTTATAGCGTCGGTTTCAGAGTCTGCAGGGCCACCAGGTGGGGACAACCCACCTGGGCGCGCCAGGAGAGGGGGGCGCGCCCTAGTGGGTTGTGCCCACCCAGGTGCCCCTCTCCGGTAGGTCTTGGCTCCAGAAATTCTTATTTATGAAATAGAAATTCCTCGCAAAGTTTCATTCCATTCCGAGAACTTTTATTTCTGCACAAAAACAACACCATGGTAGTTCTGCTGAAAACAGCGTCAGTCCGGGGTTAGTTTCATTCAAATCATGCAAATTAGAGTCCAAAACAAGAGGAAAAGCGTTAGGAAAAGTAGATACGTTGGAGACGTATCAACTCCCCCAAACTTAAACCTTTGCTTATCCTCAAGCAATTCAGTTGATAAACTGAAAGTGAAAAAGGAAAACTTTTACGAACTCTTTTGCTCTTGTTTGCATAAATAAGCTTAAACAATACCCAAGTTTTTAGCCAACATTATAACAAACACTAGTAGAAAAGGGCCTATTGTCCCGGTTCGTGAGGGCCTTCTGTCCCGGTTTGTGAACCGGGACTAAAAGGTCGTTACTAATGCCCTTGGCCTTTAGTCCCGGTTCTTACACGAACCGGGACAGAAGGTCCTCCACGTGGCTGCTGCGGCCAGCCCAGGACGGAGGGCCTTTGGTCCCGGTTGGTGACACCAACCGGGACCAATAGGCATCCACGCGTCAGCATTTCAGGGGCTGGGGTTTTTGTTTTTTTTTGAAAGGGGGGGGGGGTTTGGGGGTTTTGGGGGGTTAATCTAGGTTGTTATTAGGTAGCTATTAGAGAGAAGTGTCCTCTCTTATATCTCCGTGCTTGGTTTACCAACGCTACGTACTGCCATGCCTAAACATGGCTTAGATTGAAGTGAAGGCAACATGTGGTGCATGTCGAAAGTAATACTAATCCTAACTTGATCAAGTTTGGATTGTACTACTTTCGACACGCACCACATGCATGTTGCCTTCACTTCAATCCAATCCATGTTCATTTCACCCGCTGATATATAATAACTCTTCATGCGCGCATCATGCATCATCATATATAATAACAAGTCCTACTAATCATCATCATACAACTTCTACTCGTTATTAATAACAAGTCATACGATCATCATCCTCACAGTCATCGAACCAACCCTACTTAATTGTTCTTAGCACATGATCATCAGTATTAGGTAGGACCGAAATACCCTCTTTAAGGTAAAATAGCATAAAACAATATAGACCCTGACTCTCCATTATGGAGAATGGAGATCATCCTGTCTCCAATTCTTGCGCCTCGCTTCCTTTTGCTTCCAAGAACCTCCTTGCGACTGTCCATACATTTTTTCCATTCTTTGATTTGCATGTCTCCACTTCTTTTAGAAATCCGGTATGGACAGTTGAGATTCGTAGGATGACCTGGTTGTATATTCAAAACATCAAGCCTACCATTCTGATACATCAAATGAGGCACACAATCCTCTGGGATTATCTGTTGAAAAACATAGTAATAACTTCATAGTTAGCAATGATGTACTAGTTTTAGAACTATGCAAAATATGCACGGATGTCGTAATAGTAAGAAATCTTACCAGGGTATCTCCATAGTAGTTACCGTAGTTCAACACGTGCACTAGTGGCACGTATTGACCATAATGTTGAGGAGTTTGATTGTAGATATTGTAATTCTCAATATCAGTACAAAATCCGACCAGATGAGTTTTCTCCTTATAAGTTAACTCAGAGCCATCGGTGTAGTAGGTTCTGTCTACCATGTTCCGCACATTGTTTGAACAATCAAAATAAGCTGTCAATGAAAATAAGCTGTCAACTATTTTGAAATGAACAATATAAATTAGCTAATAACTATGTTTGAGAAACTCACATAGCGGTAGAATTGGAGGCGTATCAACAAGGACCCAAATGTCCATATTGTCTTGCTCGATGTCAGGATCACCAAGATCCATGGTGACAAGCATACCCTCATCAAAACCATACATCTTGCAAAATGCTTCCCAATTTTTGCAACCAAAATGGGTTACGCTCTCAGAATTATACAGCTTTACTTCAAAATCTATATCATGATGGGTCCTTAGGTGAATTTTCTTTGTTTCCATACTTTCATGGTCTTCAAAACCCATCCTCTCCAAGACGTAGCGTCTTGCATGGCATGGGATAAGCTAGCCGAATTGTAAAAGATGAAAAGTACACGTTGAAATAGTTGAAGTCGTGCTTAATTACGAAAAAATAACACTTGTCGTCGTTGCGTACCGTTTCAACATCGAAGGTCTCCTCCAGCTTAATACTGAAGCGCCGATCTTCGTCCAGGTGAGGCCTGTCGCACTGACCTCGGTCGTCGTGGCACCAGTCGCACTCCCCCGGGAGACTTTCGTCGTCCGAGTACGACATTTCCTATGTTCATAATTCAAATATTAAACATCTACAATTAAATATATGTACTAAAAAACCTAAGTTAGATCATTATTATTCATCACGGGTTGACTATCGGTTTGTCGAGTCTTTTCTTGAAAACTCTCAGCTCACGTGGTGTATACATTCGACCGTTGGTGATGGTCGCTCCTCCCTTTGTCCCCGTGTGCATTACACCAAAATGTCTAGCACACGGGAACAAAGGAGAAGCGACCCCCACGACAACAGTCGGGATTCTTCGTCCTCTCATATATATATGGTGGAACTCTCCCTCACTGATTCCTCTCTGACATTTGCGACCGTCGGTGATGGTAGCTCCTCCTTTCGTTCTCGAGTGCATTACACCAAATTGTCTAGCACACGGGAACGAAGGAGAAGCTACCCCCACGACAACAGTCGGGATTCTTCGTCCTCTCATATATGGTGGAGACTCGACAGACTTACAGTCAACCCGAAATATCGTTTAATTATCTTTCTAAAAGAGGATTTGGCTGGTCTCACCTCGATGTCGGAGGGGGCGGTGACGGGGACGACGGCGGGCCGGGGATGATGGAGGGGCCGGGGGCTCCTAGATTTCTGCGAAAACAAAAACCCTATAAGCTATCAACTAATCATAGTGCTCTCCAATTTTAGCATTCAAAGTAGGATCGGAGTAGTTTTTCCACTTTGAGCATTCAATAAGCAAAATCAAATCACAAAATAAAGTAGTATTCAAATTAGGATGCATTCAATTATAAGCAAACTACATCTCCATGCGTCCGTACATCGTCGAATATTATCACTAATACACCTCGAATACTATCATACATATAGCATCGCTAGTACAGCTAGAACAGTAGAGCCCGACGGGTATCGGCGCGGGCGCTGGACACCCAAAGGGACGGAACCATCACAGGATCATAGCTCCAGTGAGATCCCTGAAGAACCTGCCAGGTATTGTCGAACCTGCCCTCCAACGCAACCATGTAGCGACGGACGTGCTGGTCCTCCTCGCTGACACGGTGACGTACCACCTCCGCGGTGTCCGGAAGCCTCGGCACCGTCACTGGCCCACGCGAGCGCCACCAAACAAGGATCGGGTCAACGACGGGCTGGTTCCTCACCAACCTACGCCCACCGGAAGGTAGCACCTCCCAAAACCAGCCCGGCGGAGCCCAGTCCCGGACATGGCCCCTCTGATCAAGCCGGCCTCCTCCGCCGAGTCGACGACGAGGATGCGGGATAGGCATCGTCGACGTCGATGCGGGAATAATTGCTTTAACTAAAAAAACAAACTAGTTCTATTAATTTCCTTGCTAAAAATAAACTACTTCTATAGTAAAATAAACTAGTTTTGTTAAATCAACTAGTTCAACTACTAATTAAGCACTTACTATAAATAAAATAAAGTAGTTTTATTAATTAATCAACTAGTTCAACTACTAAGCACTTACTATAAATAAATAAAATAAAGTAGTTCTTACTAAAAATAAACTACTTCTATATATAGTAAAATTTAATAAAATAGTTCTATTAATTAATCAACTAGTTCAACTACTAAGCACTTACTATAAATATATAAAATAAAGTAGTTCTTACTAAAATAAACTACTTCTATATATAGTAAAATTTAATAAAATAGTTTTATTAAATCAACTAGCTAGTTCAACTACTAAGCAATAACCTAAAATCATATAGCTACATTATATTCATACATACATAGTTCTATAAAATTGTATGAACATTATATTCATACATACATAGCCACATCCATTCATCATATAGCTACCACATACATATATATATACATTATATATATGAAAAAATGCAATGAACAAAAAAATAATACAAATTATATGAAAAAAAATTAAACAGAGCCGTGGCGTGGCGGCGGCTCACATCGGGCGACGGAGGGCGACGGCGTGGGCGGCGGAGGGCGACGACGTGGGTGGCGGAGGGCGACGGTGACCGCGGCGGGCCGGGGGCGGAGGGCGACGGTGACGTACGGGCGACGGCTCGGGGCGCGCGGCGGAGGCCGACGGCGACGGCGGCGGGGGGGGGGGAGGACGACGGCGACGGGCGATGGCGTGGGCTCGGGGGCACGGGCGACGGCGACGACGGCGGGGCAGCCTGGCGGCGTAGATCGAGCTCGCGGCGTCGTCGGGCGGGGGGAAACTGGCGATGGAAATCTGAAAATTTCCTAAGTGCTGGCTTATATAGCAAAGGCTTTGGTCCCGGTTCAACGCACAAACCGGAACCAATACCCACCCTTTAGTCCCGGTTGGTGGCACCAACCGGGACCAAAGGCCTCTTTTCACCAGCGCAAAGGGCGGGAAGCAGAGGGCTTTGGTCCCGGTTGGTGGCACCAACCAGGACCAAAGGGGAGCATTGGTTCCGGTTGGAGCCACCAACCGGGACTAATGTGCTGGCGCGGTGCGGTGGGAAGTTTAGTCCCACCTCGCTAGCTGAGAGAGCTCAGCACCTGTTTATAAGCTGCGTTGCAGCTCAGGTGTTGAGCTCCTCTCTAATATGCAGGCATTACATGCCTACCTTTGTCACTGCCATGTTGGGCCTATTGGGCCTGCGGGCCTGCATCCTGGCCGATGTGCAGATGGGTTTCTAGTCGTATGCAGGCCCTGTGGCCCATTAGGCGGCATTTTTTTATTTTTTCCAGTATTTTTTTGTTTTTTGAATTATTTATTTTCTTTTGATTTTTGCTTTATTTTTTTATTCTTTTTGCTTTTAGCTCAGAATAATTATAAACTTTCTGTTACTCCATTAGTTTCCAAATTTGAATAGTTTAAATATTATACGGAAACTCGTCTGTTACAAAGGGATTTCATTTTTTAAAACTTATTTGAACTCCTGACTTTTTGTGTGTTCAACACCATTCAAAGCCACATCATCATTTTTCAATCCTTTCTGACTTCATTTGTTATTTTTCATGCATTTACTAATTATTTTGAGCTATAAGACCCTAAAATTGAAAAGCATTTCAAATGAACTCTGAAAAGGTTGAAAGTTGGCATGATATCATCATTTCATCCACATAGCATGTGCAAGAAAGTTGAGAGGGTTACGGCAAAAACTGGATGCACTTCGTGTACAAAACGGACAATCTCTTTCAAAGTATCAGGATTTCATCCGGAAACTCGTCTGTTACAAAGGGATTTCATTTTTTAAAACTTATTTGAACTCCTGACTTTTTGTGTGTTCAAAATGCACCATTCAAAGCCACATCATCATTTTTCAATCCTTTCTGACTTCATTTGTTATTTTCATGCATTTACTAATTATTTTGAGCTATAAGACCCTAAAATTGAAAAGCATTTCAAATGAACTCTGAAAAGGTTGAAAGTTGGCATGATATCATCATTTCATCCACATAGCATGTGCAAGAAAGTTGAGAGGGTTACGGCAAAAACTGGATGCACTTCGTGTACAAAACGGACAATCTCTTTCAAAGTATCAGGATTTCATACGGAAACTCGTCTGTTACAAAGGGATTTCATTTTTTAAAACTTATTTGAACTCCTGACTTTTTGTGTGTTCAAAATGCACCATTCAAAGCCACATCATCATTTTTAATCCTTTCTGACTTCATTTGTTATTTTTCATGCATTTACTAATTATTTTGAGCTATAAGACCCTAAAATTGAAAAGCATTTCAAATGAACTCTGAAAAGGTTGAAAGTTGGCATGATATCATCATTTCATCCACATAGCATGTGCAAGAAAGTTGAGAGGGTTACGGCAAAAACTGGATGCACTTCGTGTACAAAACGGACAATCTCTTTCAAAGTATCAGGATTTCATACGGAAACTCGTCTGTTACAAAGGGATTTCATTTTTTAAAACTTATTTGAACTCCTGACTTTTTGTGTGTTCAAAATGCACCATTCAAAGCCACATCATCATTTTTCAATCCTTTCTGACTTCATTTGTTATTTTTCATGCATTTACTAATTATTTTGAGCTATAAGACCCTAAAATTGAAAAGCATTTCAAATGAACTCTGAAAAGGTTGAAAGTTGGCATGGTATCATCATTTCATCCACATAGCATGTGCAAGAAAGTTGAGAGGGTTACGGCAAAACTGGATGCACTTCGTGTACAAAATGGACAATCTCTTTCAAAGTATCAGGATTTCATCCGGAAACTCGTCTGTTACAACGGGATTTCATTTTTTAAACTTATTTGAACTCCTGACTTTTTGTGTGTTCAAAATGCACCATTCAAAGCCACATCATCATTTTTCAATCCTTTCTGACTTCATTTGTTATTTTTCATGCATTTACTAATTATTTTGAGCTATAAGACCCTAAAATTGAAAAGCATTTCAAATGAACTCTGAAAAGGTGGAAAGTTGGCATGGTATCATCATTTCATCCACATAGCATGTGCAAGAAAGTTGAGAGGGTTACGGCAAAAACTGGATGCACTTCGTGTACAAAACGGACAATCTCTTTCAAAGTATCAGGATTTCATACGGAAACTCGTCTGTTACAAAGGGATTTCATTTTTTAAAACTTATTTGAACTCCTGACTTTTTGTGTGTTCAAAATGCACCATTCAAAGCCACATCATCATTTTTCAATCCTTTCTGACTTCATTTGTTATTTTTCATGCATTTACTAATTATTTTGAGCTATAAGACCCTAAAATTGAAAAGCATTTCAAATGAACTCTGAAAAGGTTGAAAGTTGGCATGATATCATCATTTCATCCACATAGCATGTGCAAGAAAGTTGAGAGGGTTACGGCAAAAACTGGATGCACTTCGTGTACAAAATGGACAATCTCTTTCAAAGTATCAGGATTTCATATGGAAACTCGTCTGTTACAAAGGGATTTCATTTTTTAAAACTTATTTGAACTCCTGAATTTTTGTGTGTTCAAAATGCACCATTCAAAGCAGAGACTGATTTTGAATGGTGCATATTCAACACACAAAAAGTCTGTAAAGATCGCCAACCCCAACATAAAGAAATGAGCATAGACGCTCTTATAGAGAAAATTCAACCTAGATTAATAATAAATTTCTATGAATTTCAGAGAAACTCACTGTGAATTTAGGCCAAATTCCCTGTATAAGGGCATCTATTTTCATTTTGAGAGGAGCTCAACAAGGCAGAGAGGGACGTGTTTTTTTTCTCTTTTGCTTTATTTGTTTTGTTTTGTTTCTACTTACAACAAAAAACTTATTTATTTTATTTCTAATTACTTATGTATTTTACTTTAATTATTTTATTTTTATTTATTTTACTGCTGCTATTTTTATTTATTTTACTGCTGCTATTTTTACTTAATTTATTAAGGTTTATTTATTGTAGTTACTATAGTTTATTTTATTTTATTTTATTAAGGTTTATTTAGTTTTATTTATTTTATTAAGATTTATTTATTTTATAAATATAAAAAAATGAACATAGATGCGCTTATAGAGAAAATTAAACCTAAATTCACAGTAAATTTCAATTTACTGTGAATTTAGGTGAAATTCCCTGTATGAGGGCATCTATTTTCACTTTAAGAGAAGCTCAACAAGGCATAGAGGGACGGGCTTATCAACTGGTGTGAGCGCCCTTCGTTGGCGAGGTGGGAATAAACACTGGCCGCAACTAGGACCAGCCCTTTAGTCCCGGTTTGTGGTATGAACCGGGACTAAAGGGTGGTGGGCCAGGAGCGTGGCCCATTGGTCCCGGTTTCTACCACCAACCGGGACCAAAGGGTCCGGACGAACCGGGACCAATGCCCCCACGAGGCCCGGCAGGCCCCTGGCCGCACGAACCGGGACCAATGCTCACATTAGTCCCGGTTCGTGACTGAACCGGGGCTAATGTGAAAACTGCCCTGTGACCTAAGCCCTGTTTTCTACTAGTGAAACCATGCCAACAATAACTCTTAAAGATTACATTAACTCATATCAGTGACACAATCAGCTAGCGAGCAATAGTAAGATATCTCAAACGGCAACACGTTGTCAAAACAACCATTATATAACATGACAATAGTGGTATCTCGCTAGCCCTTTCCGAGACCGCAAAACATAAATGCAGAGCACCTCCAAAGTTCAAGCAGTGACTAAACATTGTAATTCATGGTAGAAAAGATCCAGTCATGATGCACCCAACATTGGCTACACACAATGCATAAGTCATGACAGCTGTGCTCTCAGGTTCTAGCGCTTGTTTTAGAAGGTGATGATATAACATAAAAGTAAATAGATAGGCCCTTCGCAGAGGGAAGCAGTGATTTGTAGAGGTACCAGAGCTCAAGTTTTTAAGACAGAGATAAATGATATTTTGAGACATGCACCCTGCTCATTTACTTCACGACCATCAGTTATCAATATCTTCCATGCTAAGCACGCTAGTGGCGGTTCCCAAGCGATAAAAGTAAAGGTTTACTCCCCCTCCACCATCAATCACACTCCACGGCTTGTCCGAAACAACGGGTGCCGTCCATACGAACAACAGTCCCGGGGGAGTTTTGTTTAATTATTTGCATTTTTGAATTCGGGACTGAGAATCCCTATTACTGCCCTTTTCTCGTGCGATGGTGAGTGAATAAACACTCGACCTGAGAATAACCCGCTTAGCATGGAAGGTACCGACCACCTCCTGTCGTTCCATGAACGGTCCTGGCACGCAAAACGGATATTTATTTAGAAGTTTTTAGAGGTGGCACATGCAAATTTACTTAGGACGGCAGGGTAATACCGCATATAGGTAGGTATGGTGGACTCATGTGGAATAACTTTGGGTTCAAGGTTTTTTATGTACAATCAGAATTCCCACTTAGTACAGGCGAAGGCTAGCAATTAGATTGAGAAGCGGCCAGCTAGATAGCAACAACGGTCATAAACATGCATTATGCATAAGTAACATTGGACACTGGCATGAGTAGGATATGAACACCATGAACATAAATATCATAGAGGCTATGTTGGTTTTGATTCAACTACATGCATGAACATGTGCCAAGTCAAGCCACTCAAACATTCAAAGGAGGATACCATATCATCATACTACACCACAATCATTTTAACGCAATGTTGATATCCAAGATAAATCATTATCCACTCCTAGCTACTTATGCATGGCATGAAAAACTATAATCTCTAGTTGCCATTGCAAACATGTTTAATCATAGTGGGTTGAATCTTGGATACTAGGTTAAACATATTTACACAAACAGAACAAGTCGAGTTCATACCAGTTTCTCTCTGCCATGGCCAGTTCATCGAATATCGTCATTATTGCCTTTCACTTGCACGACCGAATGATATGAAAATAATAATTGTGCAAGAGTGCCGTGGACTAAGCTGGAATCTGCAAACATTTTATTCAACAGGAGAAGACAAGGTAAAATGTGCTCTTTATTAGTTCAACAATTATTCATATGAGAGCCACTCAACATTTTCATCGTGGTCTTCTCCTCAGTACAACTCGAATAAAAAGGAAAGAAATTCAGAGAAACACACTGAAATATTTTTGAAGTTTTTCGTTTTCTTGAACAAGGAAATAAAAGGGAAAAGCGAAAACAGGAAAAACTATTTACACGGGAAAGCTCCCAACAAGCAAAAGAAGAACAAGGAAATCTTTTTGGGTTTTCTTTTTAATATTACTACTAAGCATGCATAGAAGGTAAACTACTACAACTAATTTTTTTGGTTTTTTTCTAAAGTTTTTCAAGCACACAAGAATAAAGCAAGAAAATTGTAGCGATCCGACCTCAGACGGTCAAATCTGTGTGTATAAGTGTCATCCATGGATCGGTAATGCTGACACACACATTACCCGAGGATTTATAACAGAGTGCAATCTCACACTTATTACATCGAAATGTCTCAAAGAGAGTACTTATTACAATAATATGGCTGAAGGCCATCTAAATAAGATAACTGCGGAAGCATCCAAGATGAATGAGTCCATCAACTCCAACGGCATAGCTGAGTGTACGACAACGGCCTAGCGCACCTTACTCTTCGTTTGAAAACTCTACAACATAACACGTTGCAGCCTGTGTAGGTCGGCACATGGAATATGCTGGCAAGATAACACTATAGAGCAATGAACTAGTAACAGCTATCACTACATGCATATATGGCTGGTGGAGGCTCTATGGTTATCATTTGCATAAAGCTAGTTTTTCCCTACAACAAAGGAATATATTTTATTTAACTACAAAGTTTGTTGATAAATATTGAGAATGGTAATCCCCATCTCAATCCCAAAATAATAATCATTAACCCAATCAAATAAATTAAGTAGAGTGATGAGATCAAATCAATAATTCAAGTACCAGATACTCAAGATGTCCATAACCGGGGACACGGCTAATCATGATTAGCTTGTACATTCTGCAGAGGTTTGCGCACTTTTCCCCACAACACTCGATCTCCTCCGTTGGTTTTCTCGCACTACATGGTGTTTGAGAAACGGATGACCGAGACACAGTCTTTCCGAAGAGGCCCCCTTAACCGATAGATAGGCCGGTACACCTACAATCCCCTACATCTGCTAGCCCATCATGGAAAGGATTCCCACAACTTACTCAACTATGCCAGAGCCCATAATGGCATGTGGCTGCACACGGAAGTTTCTAGGTTGAATAATCTTACGATCCCTTTGAGCCTGGGTGGCATTCCATAGGATGATAACAGGGGTTCCCCGGGATCTCCTTGGACAACACTGGATTCCCTAGGTGCCCACAAACAATCCACCCAGATGCATATTAAAGTAACCACCTTAAGTAATCCCTTAATTCATAATAATGCTCACTTCTTTCATGAATCACTCAAACCAAACCACGTCTACGAGCATAGCATAGCATAGCAAAGTAAGCATAACGTAGTAACTCCCAAGGTTTGAATAAAGGACAATAGGTTCTACCTCATCAACTACTTCCCAATTCCCACATGTTAAACAGATCCTAATCATGCAATGTTTGAGGGTTGAAACTAATGCATAAAAATTGGGTAATAAAGGGGTATGATCAAACTGTTACTTGCCTTGCTGACGATATGAAAACCCTAGTAATTCGTAGTAGCAAGCCTCGCACTCCGGAAACTCTATCATGATCAAACAATAGCATACATAAGCACTCAAGCATCAGATACAAAGATAAAACCTAGAGAAAAGATCTAAACAGAAAGTACAAATGAAGAGCTTCGATTTGCAAAAAGAATCAATCAAATCGGAGCTACGAAACTCAAACTGCGATCAAAAGAAGTTCCAATTCAAATCTGCTTGAAACCAAATTATAGGTTTTCAAAACGATGTTCAAGTTGATTAACTGGACAGAGGGGAACAAGATGAAGATTTTGGCATTGGTTCACTGGGTTTGGACAAACGAGCAAAAAGTTGCGAGGGTTTAAAGATCCGGGACTAAATCATAAGAAAAGTATTCGCGGATAGGTCCCTGGCCGAAAATAAAACTAAAAAGAAAAATCTAACGAACGAACGTTCCCTAACAGAAACTAAACGA
Source organism: Triticum aestivum (assembly GCF_018294505.1). Lineage (NCBI taxonomy): Eukaryota > Viridiplantae > Streptophyta > Magnoliopsida > Poales > Poaceae > Triticum > Triticum aestivum. The sequence continues at coordinate 524,588,106 of NC_057799.1, read as the reverse complement.
ACGAATCCGTTCGTTAAAATGAACTAAACAGAGGACGTTTGCTAATTAGCGAGCCCTAAAATAAAACCGATCGAAAACCAAAAAAACCGAAAAAGAACCGGCGAACAGGGAAGGTTTTATACCGATTAAACTGCGGCGGCGGTCAACGGCGAGCGGCGTGACGACTCCAGCGGAACTGCGGCTCCGGCGAACGGCGAGGCGGGGCGGCGGCGGAGTGCGGCGCGAGGCGGCGGCAGCAGCGGCGGCGACGGCGTAAGAGCGGCTGCGGCGGCAGCAGTGATGAAGAGAGGGGCCGGGGGGCTCCTTGTAAAGGGGGGGGAGGGGTGAGGCGGCGTGGCTTGGGCGAGGGCGCGACCAAACGGGAGTCCGGCTCGGACTCCCCAAGCGACGACGGCGATGGGACTCCTCTCGAGCGGGGAAGGTGGCGGCGTGGCGGTTGGGCCGGCCTGGCTCGGCTGGGCCTTCGGCCCAGTCGGGTGACGAAGTTTTCTTTTTTCTTTTAAATAAATTTTGCCTGAAAGAAAAATCCTAATAAAATATAAAAAATTCGAAAAATACCAGAAATAATTTTCACTGTCCAAACCCAATATTTAGGACAAGGTGAACATTTTCTGGCCTAAAATGCAATTTTGAAAAATGCAATTTTCCCCTAATTTACATGAATAAAGATTCAAATAAATATCATAAAAATATATTTTTATTTAAAATTAAATTTCCAATATTTCCTCTATTTTGAAGAAGTCATATTATCTTCTCTCATTATTTTATTTTGAAATATTAGGAAAAATAATTTCAAATAAAAATCACTTTGATCCAATTACCAATTTAAAAAAAATCAAAGATGAATTTTTTTATGAAACCTCCAACTCTCTCAAATGGTCCTTGAGTTGCTTAAGGCCTCTAGGATCAAAATGCTCAAATAAAACAAATAAAAATACAAAGAGCATGAATGCATATGATGACCTATGTATAACATCCAAATTTGAAAAATTGGGATGTTACAAAAATAAATCTACGCATGGATGATACAACGAAAGAGTGTGAACACCGACAAATGGAATGATATGCGTGAACATGAATATATTGTCGGTGAGAAACACGTACTCCCCCAAGCTTAGGATTTTGGCCTAACTTGGTAATCAATCAGTAGCCTGGAGGGTAGTAGTCGGCGTGGTAGCTCACGGAGGCTCTCGGTGCGGATGCCTCGGCTTGCTGTGCTGCCTCCACTGCTGCGTTGTGAGCTCGGGCCTCACTCTCAAGAACAAAATATCTTCCCTTGCTGTGATGGTCAAAAAGAGTAGGCGCAGACAAATATGTGTGCACAACATATATTTTGTTAAACAAAAGACTATAAGTGAAGTTATCAACCTTTCCTTTGAGAATCGTATGATCTTTTAAGGTGCCAAAATCTAAATACTGCGTGGGTAGGATAGGATCAAAGAGCAAGGGTGAAACACCCAGCCCTCGTGCTAAACGCGTGGCATAAATTCCACCATAGAACCAGCCACTGTTAGCATTGTGCTGAAGTCTGCGTGCAACAATTGCTCCAAGGTTATAATTCCCTTCACGAGTGAGAGAAGTGCGAATGAGGCTCAAGTCTGGAGCACAGAGTTTACTGCAGTCTTGCTTGCCTACTATCATTTCCCATTATATAATGCAAAGTACTGAATTGCAGGAAAATGAATGCTCTTTATTCTACCTTGTGTTACTCCCCTCCTTTCACCGTAATAAAGATTAGTCAAGAATGTTTCGAACTCAGCTTTTGGTGGTTCGTCAAGCGAACCCAAAAATGGAAGTTTGCAGTGGTAAGAAAAATTCTCTAGTGAGATGGTAAATGGACTATCATAAAGCATGAAGGACACCCTAGACTCGCGGGGAAAGAATTTAAATCCTTTGACAAATGATTTAGTGAGAAGGTGGCGTTGTTCACACTTATATGAAAGGTAGGGACCGAGACTGGCATTGTGAACATATTGCTCAAATTCCTCCTTAATGCCCACACACACCATATAATCGTCGCAAGGCCATAAGCATGTTTTGGTGGCGGCATCTCGTGTGGAACTTTCACTGGGTTCAACATAAGACCGGCGGACCGAACTGACAGTAGAAGATGCCCCTGAGGATCGCCTCCTCGAAGAGCTCCTTCCAAATAGGTTCATCATGTCCGCGTACAATTTTCTGGAAATTTTTGGGTGACAAAAATTTGTCAACAAAACTTTATAAAATTGATAGCAACTACTCATAGGGACACAAAGAGGCTATAGCAAGCATTCAAACTACTTAGAACTCTAAGAATTCAACATGCAAGCTTATCTACAGCAGCACCAAGAGTAGCTAATTATTCCAAATATAAACCACTAAAACAAAAACTAATTGGACAAATGGTGGAGTCACATACCAAGCAACAATCTCCCGAAACAGTTTCGGAAACGGAGCTTCGAGCAAAGAGATCGAAATCCACGGGTTTGAGAGCAAGAACACGGGAGAGAGAGCAATGGAGATTTTTTTCTGGAGGTTGGTGATGATGTGGGATGAAGATGTAAGTGAGGGGGGCCACGTGGGGACCACAACCCACCAAGGCGCGCCTGGGGGTCCTGGCGCGCCCAGGTGGGTTGTGCCCACCTGGTGCACCTCCCTCTGATATTATTTGCACCAGAAATTCTGAAATATTCAGAAAAACCGTATTAAATTTTTAAGGCATTCTGAGAACTTATATTTTTGGGTCATTTTTTATTGCATGGAAAATTCATAAAACAGACAAGACATGGCATTTTATTTTATATTACTAATAAAAACAGAGAATAAAAAGTAAGGACAGAAGGTAGTTCTTACTAAATTCATCAACTTCATACCGCTCAAAAATGATTCATTAATAAGGTTGATCAGGTCTTATTAACAACCACTTTCGACTAGCATGAAACCGAAGAACTTTCGTAAATCACTAAGTTACCTCAATGGGGATATGAATGTCCCCAACAATAAGCATTTCATATTTCTTTTTGACAGTAGGTAGAGGTACTTGAAAACTTCCAATAGTGATTGTCTGAGATTTTTCAATAACATTAATACCATTCACTTGGAATTGTTTCTTCGGAAAGTGCACCGTATGCTCATTACCATTGATATGAAAAGTGACCTTGGTTTTATTGCAATCAATAACAGCCCCTACAGTATTCAAGAAGGGTCTACCGAGGATAATCAACATGTTGTCGTCCTCGGGCATCTCAAGTATAACAAAGTCAGTCAAAATAGTAACATTAGCAACAACAGTGGGCACATCGTCACAGATACCGATAGGTATGTTAGTTGATTTGTGAGCCATTTCTGCGGATATTTCAGAAGGTGTGAGTTTATTCAGATAATTTCTTTTATATAAAGAGAAAGGCATAACACTAACACCAGCTCCTAAATCACACAAAGCAGTTTTCACATAATTCTTTTTGATAGAGCAAGGTATAGTTGGTATTCCCGGATCTCCAAGTTTTTTAGGCACTCCATCTTTGAAAGTATAATTAGCAAGCATAGTGGAGATTTCAGCTTCCGGAATTTTCCTCTTATTTTTGATGATGTCTTTCATATACTTTGCATAAGGAGGCATTTTCAAGATATCAGTCAAGCGAGTACGCAAAAAGACTGGCCTCAACATTTCAGCAAAGCGTTCAAATTCTTCATCATCTTTCTTTTTAGTTGACTTGGGTGGAAAAGGCATAGGTTTTTGAACCCACGGTTCTCTTTCTTTACCGTGTTTTCTAGAAATAAAATCTCTTTTGTCATATCTTTTATTCTTAGGTTGTGGGTTATCAAGATCAACAGGTGGTTCTATCTCAACATCATTATCTGGTTCTTTCTCATTTGGTTGAGAGTCTTCATGAACCTCATCATTATCTTTTTCATTATCACTAGGTGAGTGTTCATTACCAGATTGAGTTTCAGAATCAGAGATAGAAGTTTTATCATCATTATCAGGAGGTTTCTCTATTTCAGGTTCACTAGAAGCATGCAAAGTCCTATCATTTTTCTTTTTCTTTTTCTTTTTAGGAAGACTAGGTGCATCTGTGTTAACTCTTTGTGAATCTTGTTCTATTCTTTTTGGGTGTCCCTCAGGATAAAGTGGTTCCTGAGTCATTTTACCTCCTCTAGGTGCTACTCTAACAGCAAAGTCATGTATGTTGTTATTCATTTCATCAAGTAATTCTCTTTGTGATTTAGCAACTTGTTCTAACTGGGTTTGTACCATAGAAGCGTGTTTTCCAACACCTCCAACATCATTTGAAATCCTGAATAACAAGTCACTGAAGCGAGCAATCATATCAGAACTATATTTCAATTGTTTCATAACATTTGCATTGAAGTGATATTCTTTTCTAATGTAGTTTTCAAACTCATAAAGGCATTGACTAGGATGCATATTGTGAGGACTGTCATTATCATTGAACTTCATTAAAGAATTTACCTCTACCACCTTAGGCATTGGTGGTGTATTAAGCCCGTGTATTTCTTCAATAGGAGGTAAATTTTTAACATCCTCAGCTTTAATACCCTTTTCCTTCATAGATTTCTTTGCCTCTTGCATATCTTCAGGACCGAGATATAACATACCCCTCTTCTTCGGAGTGGGTTTAGGAGGTGGTTCAGGAAGAGTCCAATCATCATAATTTTTCAATATGTTATTCAATAATTCTTCAGCTTGTCCAATAGTTCGTTCCCTGAAAACACAACCAGCACAACTATCTAGGAAGTCCATAGAAGCATCGGTTAGTCCATTATAGAAGATATCAAGTATTTCATTTTTCTTAAGAGGATGACCAGGCAGAGCATTAAGTAACTGGCAAAGCCTCCCCCAAGCTTGTGGGGGAGTCTCTTCTTTAGTTTGCACAAACTTAAATATTTCCTATAAGGCAGCTTGTTTCTTATGAGCAGGGAAATATTTTTCAGAGAAGTAATAAATCATATCCTGGGGACTACGCACACAACGAGGAGCAGGAGTATTGTACCAAGCTTTAGCATCACACTTTAATGAGAATGGAAATAATTTGAGAAAAAGGTAATAGCAAGTCTTCTCATCATCAGTAAAAAGGGTGTCTATATCATTCAACTTAGTAACGTGTGCCACAACAGTTTCAGTTTCATAACCATGGAAAGGATTAGATTCAACCAAAGTAATTAACTCTGGGTTGACAGGAATTCATAATCCTTATCATCAATAAAGATAGGTGAAGTACCAAACTTAGGATCACATTTCATTCTAGCATTCAGAGATTTTTCTTTATACTTGCATAATAATTTCTCTAGGTCATCTCTATCCTTACAAGCAAGAATATCTCTAGTTGTCTCCTCATTCATAACATAACCTTCCGGTACCTTAGGCAATTCATATCTAGGGAGGCTAGTTCTAACAGGTGTTTCAGGAGTTTCAGTTTCAAGCTCATCATCAGATTCAACGACATCATGTTGTATTACTCTAGCAATTTGTGCATCAAGAAAATCACCAAGTGGCACATCATCATTTTCAAGCAAGGTACTAGCGTCATCATAAGAATTATCCATAGCAGAGGTAGCATCATCAATAACATGCGACATATCAGAATTGATAGCATGTGGTGGTGCTGCAAGTTTACTCATAACATAAGGTGAATCTAAAGCAGAACTAGATGGCAGTTCCTTACCTCCACTCGTCCTTGAGGGAAATATCTTAGTCTTAGGATCCTTCAGATTCTTCATAGTGATAAATTGATAAAAATCCCAAGTGACTCAACAAATATAGCTATGCTCCCCAGCAATGGCGCCAGAAAAAGGTCTTGATAACCCACAAGTATAGGGGATCGCAACAGTTTTAGAGGGTAGAGTATTCAACCCAAATTTATAGATTCGACACAAGGGGAGCCAAAGAATTTTGAAGGTATTAGCAGCTGAGTTGTCAATTCAACCACACCTAGAGATTAATTATCTGCAGCAAGTAATCAGTAGCAAAGTAATATGATAGTTTTGATAATAGTAGCAGCAGTAACGATAACAGTAACAGTGATAGCAGTAATTTTGTAGCGAGTGTAACAGTGATGATAATAGTAGTAACTTAGCAGAAACAATGTCAGTTAAGTTCGTAAGCATTGGATCGGTGACTTGTTGGATGATATTCATCATGAGGCAGTTATAACCTAGGGCATACGGCACTAGCTCCAGTTCATCAATATAATGTAGGCATGTATTCCGTAAATAGTCATACGCGCTTATTTAAAGAACTTGCATGACATCTTTTGTCCTACCCTCCCGTGGCAGCGAGGTCCGCATTGGAAACTAAGGGATATTAAGGCCTCCTTTTAATAGAGAACCGGAACAAAGCATTAACACATAGTGAATACATGAACTCCTCAAACTATGGTCATCACCGGAAGAAGTCCCGGTTTTTGTCACTCCGGGGTTACCGGATCATAACACGTAGTAGGTGACTATAACTTGCAAGATCGGATCTAGAACATGGATATAATTATGATAACTTAAACGATTCAGATCTGAGTTCATGGTACCCGGGCCCAAAGTGACAAGCATTAAGCATGGCAAAGTCATAGCAACATCGATCTTAGAACATAGTGGATACTAGGGATCAAGACCTAACAAAACTAACTTGATTACATGATGAATCTGATCCAACTCCTCACCGACCAGCGAGCCTATGAAGGAATTACTCACTCTCGGTGGGGAGCATCATGGAATTGGGGATGGAGAAGGGTTGGTGATGATGAAGAACGAAGAACCTCCTGTCCGGAGCGCCCAAACGGACTCCAGATCTGGCCTCCCAATGAAGAACATGAGGTGACGGCGGCTCCGTCTCGTGGATCGTGATAATTCTTTCTCCTTGATTTTTTCTAGAATAATAGGATTTTATAGCGTCGGTTTCAGGGTCTGCGGGGCCACCAGGTGGGGACAACCCACCTAGGCGCGCCAAGAGAGGGGGGCGCGCCCTGGTGGGTTGTGCCCACCCTGGTGCCCCTCTCCGGTAGGTTTGGCTCCAGAAATTCTTATTTATCAAATAAAAATTCCTCGCAAAGTTTCGTTCCATTCTGAGAACTTTTTTTCTGCACAAAAACAACACCATGGTAGTTCTGTTGAAAACAACGTCAGTCCGGGGTTAGTTTCATTCAAATCATGCAAATTAGAATCCAAAACAAGAGGAAAAGCGTTAGGAAAAGTAGATACGTTGGAGAGCTATCATCGGTCTTCTAATCTTGGACGTGATGCCTATATAATGATCATTTCCTGGATATCGTCATGATTATTTGAAGTTCTATCAATTGCCCAACAGTAATTTTTTTGCCCGCCGTATGCTATTTTTCTTGAGAGAAGCCACTAGTGAAATCTACGGCCCCCGGGTCTCTTCTTTATTATATTTTCCTTCGCGATCTATTTTTATTTGCTTCTATTTTTAGATATATTAATCCAAAAATACAAAAATACCTTGTTGCAATTTATTATTATTTATTTTATCTCGCGTTTCCGCGAGATCTATTTATCCAATCTACTACAATTTTACCTATCTTTTTACCCGTGAGGGACTGACAACCCCTCTCTTACGTCGGGTTGCAAGTATTTGTTCTTTGTGTGCAGGAGCTGTTTACGTGGTTGTCCTACTGGTTCGATAACCTTGGTGTCATCACTGAGGGAAATACCTGCAGTAGCTGTGCTGCATTATCCCTTCCTCTTTGGGGAAATACGGACGTAGTTCAAGCTGCATCAGCGGCCATCGATGATTACAATGCTAACGAGGAGTGCTGTTGCAGGCTGCTCTTCAGAGAGAGAGAGAGAGATAGAACCCAGTCGCTTCTGGCAGAGAGGGACCGATAGGTGGCGGAGAAGAAGTAGGAGTCGGAGGAGAGGACTGCTAGGATGTTGGAGGAGGAGAGGGCACGGAATGACATGCACAACTGGGCCATGTACGAGCTCCTCGTGGTAAGTTTCTTCTGCATATTAGCCAAATCATGCACTTAATGTTCGTTTCATTACTAACTAGTATGACTGACTCGTCAAAACCAAATGTGCAGTCTATGTGCGAGAAGACCGGTCAGACCCCTCCGCCGATGCCAGTCATTACTCTGGGGACGACGGTGAGTTTCATTTGAATGGTCATTAGTTACTAGTCTTAACATTTGATTGTCATCATGCTAATGAGACATTGCAAATGATCTTTGGTGCAACGTAACTCCAGACAAGCATCTGATACGTCTCCGTTGTATCTACCTTTTCTAACGCTTTTCCTCTTGTTTTGGACACTAATTTCCATGATCCGAATGAAATTAACTCGGACTGACGCCTGTTTTCAGCAAAACTACCAGGGTGTTGTTTTTGTGTAGAAATAAAAGTTTTCGGATTGGAACGAAACTTTGCGAGGATTTTTTATTCAATAAATAAGAATTTATGGAGCCAAAAACACCGGAGGGGGGCACCTGGGTGGGCACAACCCACCAGGGCGCCCCCATCCAGGCACGCCTAGGTGGGTTGTCCCCACCTGGTGGACCCGCAGACTCCAATCCTGATACTATAAATCACAAATTTGGACAACAAAATCAGGGAGAAAGAATTATCACGTTTCACGAGACGGAGCCGCCGCCACCTCCTGTTCTTCATCGGGAGGCCAGATCTGGAGTCCATTTGGGGCTCCGAAGAGGGGGATTTTCGATCTTCGTCATCACCAACCCTTCTCCATCGCCAATTCCATGATGCTCCCCACCGGGAGTGAGTAATTCCTTCATAGGCTCGCTGGTCGGTGAGGAATTGGATGAGATTCATCATGTAATCAAGTTAGTTTTGTTAGGGCTTCATCCCTAGTATCTATGTTCTGAGATGGATGTTTCTATGACTTTGCCATGCTTAATGCTTGTCACTTTGGGCCCGGGTGCCATGATTTCAGTTCTGAACCGTTTATGTTATCACCATTATATCCATGTTCTAGATCCAATCTTGCAAGTTATAGTCACCTACTACGTGTTATGATCCGGCAACCCCGGAGTGACAATAGTCGGAACACTTCCCGGTGATGACCGTAGTTTGAGGAGTTCATGTATTCACTATGTGTTAATGCTTTGTTCAGGTACTCTATTAAAAGGAGGCCTAAATATCCCTTAGTTTCCAATAGGACCCCGCTGCCACAGGAGGTAGGACAAAAGATGTCATGCAAGTTCTTTCCATAAGCACGTATGACTATTTACGGAATACATGCCCACATTATATTTACGAACCGAAGCTAGTGCCTGCTACTTCTTGAGCTTGCGTTGTTTTTTCCCTCGAAGAGGAAAGGGTGATGCAAGAAAGTAGAGATAAGTATTTCCCTCAGTTTGAGAACCAAGGTATCAATCCAGTAGGAGACAACACACAAATCATTGAATACCTACACAAACAATCAAACAACTTGCACCCAACGCGATAAAGGGGTTGTCAATCCCCTCACGGTTACTTGAAAAAGTGAGATCTGATAGAGATAGATAAACGATCAGGTTAATATTTTTGGTATTTTTGGTTTATAGATCGGAAAGTAAAAGATTGGAAAATAGTAGATCGGTAACTTATATGATGGAAAATAGAAACTTATATGATGGAAAATAGACCCGGGGGCCATAGGTTTCACTAGAGGCTTCTCTCAAGATAGTAAATAATACGTTGGGTGAACAAATTACTGCCGAGCAATTGATACAAAAGTGCAACGTTATGATGATATCTAAGGCAATGATCATGAATATAGGCATCACGTCCGTGTCATGTAGACCGAAATGATTCTGCATCTACTACTATTACTCCACACATCGACCGATATCTAGCATGCATCTAGAGTATTAAGTTCATAAAGAACGGAGTAACACATTAAGTAAGATGACTTGATGTAGAGGAATTAACTCAAGAAATATGATGAAAACCCCATCTTTTTATCCTCGATGGCAACAATACAATACGTGCCTTGCTGCCCCTACTGTCACTTGGAGATGACACTGCAATATTGAACCCAAAGCTAAGCACTTCTCCCATTGCAAGAAAAACCAATCTAGTTGGCCAAACCAAACCGATAGTTCGAAGAGAATTACAAAGATATCAAATCATGCATAAAAGAATTCAGAGAAAATTCAAATAATATTCATAGATAAGCTTATCATAAATCCACAATTCATCGGATCTCGGCAAACACACCGCAAAAAAGTATTTCATCGAATAGATCTCCAAGAACATCGAGGAGAACATGGTATTGAGAATCAAACATAGAGGGAAGAAGCCATCTAGCTAGTAGCTATGGACCCGTAGGTCTATGTTAAATTACTCACGCTTCATCGGAAGGGCAATAGAGTTGATGTAGAAGCCCTCCGTGATCAAATCCCCCTCCGGCAGGGTGACGAAAAAGGTCCCTAGATGGGATCTCACGGGTACAGAAGGTTGCGGTGGTGGAAAAGTGTTTTCGTTGATGCCTTTGATGGTTTGGGGATATATGGGAATATATAGGCAAAAGAATTAGGTCAGGAGGTGCACGGGGGGAGGGCACAAGGGTGGGGGGCACGCCCTCCGTCCTTGTGTCCGGCTCGTGGCTCCTCCGACTTCATCTCCAAGTCTCCTGGTTGTCTTCTAGTCCAAGAAAAATCATCATGAAGGTTTTATTCCGTTTGGACTCCGTTTGGTATTCCGTTTCTGTGAAACTCAAAAACAGGGAAAAAACAGGAACTGACACTGGGCTCTAGGTTAATAGGTTAGTCCCAAAAATAATATAAAATAGCATATTAATGCATATATAACATCCAAAACAGATAATATAATAGCATGGAATAATAAAAAATTATAGAAACGTTGGAGATGTATCCGTGCCGTATCGCCCTAGGTTATGACTGTTATATGATGAATATCATCCAACACCGATCCAATGCCTATGAATTTCTCTTATATTGTTTCTACTAAGTTACTACTACTGCTATTACTGTTGCACTTGCTACAAAATCATTGCTATCACTATTATTGTTACTACTGCTGCTACTACTAGTATCAAAACTATCATACTACTTTGCTACTGATCACTTTGCTGTAGATAATTAATCTCCAGGTGTGGTTGAATTGACAACTCAGTTGCTAATACTTGCAAATATTCTTTGGCTCCCTTTGTGTCAAATCAATAAATTTGGGTTGAATACTCTACCCTCGAAAACTGTTGCGATCCCCTATACTTGTGGGTTATCAAGACCTTTTTCTGGCGCCGTTGCCGGGGAGCATAGCTATATTTGTGGACTCACTTGGGATTATTATCAAATTATCACTATGAAGAATCTAAAGGATGCTAAGACTAAGATTTTTCCCTCCAAGACGAGGGGAGGTAAGATTTTGCCATCTAGCTCTCCACTTGATTCACCTTCTGTTATAAGTAAGCTTGCAACACCACTACATGCTATTAATCCTGATATGTCGCAAGTTATTGATGATGCTACTTCTGCTATGAATGATATTTATGATGATTCTAGTACCTTGTTGGATGATAATGTGCCACTAGGTGAATTTCTCGATGAACAACTTGCTAGAACTAAAGCTTTTGAAAATGCTAAAACTGATGAAATTGGTGAAATTGATGAAGAACTTGAAACCGAAAATCTTGAAACACCTATTACAACTAGTTCTCATAGATATGAACTGAGAAAGATACCGGAAGGTTATGTTATGGATGAGGAGACAACTAGAGATGTTCTTGCTTGCAAAGATGGAGATGATAAAAAGAAATTATTATGCAAACTGAAAGAAACATCTTTGAATGCTAGAATGGAATGTGATCATAAGTTTGCTACTTCATCTATCTTTGTTGATGATAAGGGTTATGAATTCTCTGTCGACCCAGAGTTAATTACTTTGGTTGAATCTAATCCTTTCCATGGTTATGAAACTGAAGCTATTGTGGCACATCTTACTAAGCTGAATGACATAGCCAATATTTTTGCTCATGATGACAAAATCCGCTACTATTATATTCTCAAATTATTTTCGTTCTCGTTAAAGGGTGATGCTAAGACTTGGTATAATACTCTTGCTCCTGGTTGTGTGCGTAGTCCCTAGGATATGATTTATTACTTCTCTGGAAAATATTTTCCTGCTCATAAGAAACAAGCTGCTTTACAGGAAATATTTAACTTTGTGCAAATTGAAGAAGAGAGTCTCCCACAAGCTTGGGAGAGGCTTCTCCAATTACTAATGCTTTTCCTGATCATCCTCTTAAGAAAAATGAAATAGTTGATATCTTCTATAATGGACTAACCGATGCTTTTAGGGATTTTCTAGATGGTTGTGCTCGTTGTGTTTTCAGGGAACGAACTATTGGACAAGCTGAAGAATTATTGAATAACATATTGAAAAATTATGATGATTGGACTCTTCCCAAATCACCACTCAAACCTACTCCGAAGAAGAGGGGTATCTTATATCTCAGTCCTGAAGATATGCAAGAGGCAAAGAAATCTATGAAGGAAAAAGGTATTAAGGCTGAGGATGTCAAAAATTTACCTCCTATTGAAGAAATACATGGGCTTGATACACCACTACCACCTAAGGTGGTAGAGGTAAATTCTTTAATGAAATTCAATGACAATGACAATGCTCACAATATGCATCCTAGTCAATGCCTTTACGAGTTTGAAAATTACATTAGAAAGCAAGATCACTTCAATGCAAGTGTTATGAAACAATTGAAATACAATTCTGATATGATTGCTCGCTTGAGTGACTTGTTATTTAGAATCTCAAATGATGTTAGAGGTGTAGGAAAACATGCCTGTATGGTTCAAACCCAACTAGAACAAGTTGCTAAATCTCAAAGAGAATTTATTGATCAAATGAAAATAATATAAGTGATTTTGGTGTTAGAGTAGCAACTAGAGGAGGTAAAATGACTCAGGAGCCACTTTAGCCTGAGGGACACCCAAAAAGAATGAACAAGACTTTCAAAGAGTTAGCACTGATGCACCTAGTCCTTCTAAAAAGAAAAAGAAGAAGAAAAATGATAGGACTTTGCATGCCTCTAGTGAACCTGAAGTAGAAAAACCTCCAAATAATGATAATGAAGTCTCTATCTCTGATACTGAAACTCAATCTGGTAATGAACAATCACCTTCTGATGATGAAAAAGATAATGATGAGGTTCATGAACACACTCAAACAAATAATAAAGAAACAGACAATGATGTTGAGATAGAGCCAACAATTGATCTTGATAACCCACAACCCAAGAATAAAATATATGATAAAAGGGACTTTGTTGCTAGAAAGCATGGGAAGGAAAGAGAACCATGGGTTCAAAAACCTATGCCCTTTCCACCTAAGCCAACTAAAAAGATAGATGATGAAGAATTTGAATGCTTTGCTGACATGATTAGGCCAGTCTTTTTGCGTACTCGCTTGACTGATATCTTGAGAATGCATCCTTATGTAAACTACATGAAAGACATCATCACCAACAAGAGAAAAATATCGGAAGCTGAAATCTCCACCATGCTTGCTAATTATAGTTTTAAAGATGGAGTACCTAAAAAACTTGGAGATCCGGGAATACCAACTACACCTTGCTCCGTCAAAAGAAACTATGTGAAAATTGCTTTATGTGATTTAGGAGCTGGTGTTAGTGTTATGCCTTTCTCTTTATATAAAAGACTTGATTTGAATAAACTCACACCTACTAAAATATCTTTGCAAATGGCTAATAAATCAACTACCATACCTATCGGTATTTGTGAGGATATGCCCGTTGTTGTTGCTAATGTTACTATCTTGACTGACTTTGTTATACTTGAGATGCCCGAGGATGACAACATGTTGATTATCCTTGGTAAACCCCTTTTGAATACTGCAGGGGCTGTTATTGATTGCAATAAAAGCAAGGTTGCTTTTCATATCAATGGTAATGAGCATACGGTGCACTTTCCGAAGAAACAATTCCAAGTGAATGGTATTCATGTTATTGAAAAATCTCTGACAATCACTATTAGAAGTTTTCAACTACCTCTACCTACTGCCAAAAAGAAATATGAAATGCTTATTATTGGGGACATTCATATCCCCGTTGAGGTAACTTAGTGATTTACGGAAGTTCTTTGGTTTCATGCTAGTTGAAAATGTTGTTAATAAGACTTGATCAACCTTATTAATGGATCATTTTTGAGAGGTATGCAGTTGATGAATTTAGTGAGCACTACCTTTTGTCCCTACCTTTTCTTTTCTGTTTTTATTAGTCAAATAAAATAAAATGCCATGTTTTGTCAGTTTTCTGATTTCCCGTGCAATAAAAAATGACCCGAAAATAACAGTTCTTAGAATGCTTTGAAAATTTAATATGATTTTTCTGAATATTTAAGATTCTTTTATGCAAATAACAGTAGAGGGGGGTGCACCAGGTGGGCACAACCCACCTGGGGGCGCCAGCACCCCCAGGCGCGCCCTGGTGGGTTGTGGTCCCCACGTGGGCCCCCTCACTTATCTCTTCATCCCACATCATCACCTACCTCCAGAAAAAAATCAACATTGCTCCCTTCGGATGGTGGTTTAGTAGAGCCTAGGCCCGTGGATTTTGATGGTTTTTACCGTACTCTGATAGTGGGGGATAAGAGACGGGTGTTAGGTGTCACCGCCACTAGCTTACACTTTCTTGCTGTGCATTATTTTGCTCTATTCATTACGAAGTGTTTGCTTGCTAGAGAGAAGGTAGGTGCACTCAGTGCCCCGGACTTTCCTGTTTTACGCCGTGCACTTTACGGCGACAACACTTATAGCTTGGGAGCTATTGTGGCACGTCGCCTCCACATTAATAGATCCAAGGGTAAAATACATGGTGGCATTTATGCTACTCGCCTAGCGAGTCACTTTAACGTCTAGATACGCCAGCATGATTATCCCTTGCCCAAGGTTTACCTAGATCGCACGGCTGTGGCACACCACCACTTCATTGATATCGAGAACACCACTATGGATGTTCCTTATAACTTGGTCTTTAGTGAGATTACCCGTGATGTTATTCCTTTGCCTGCACCTGCTTTGTTTGATCCTATTGCCAGGGGCGGATACATGATTATGCCTGAGGACATCGTCGCCTACCGGAACAACCTAGCTGCAACATGATACGTCCAGTTTGCATCATGCTTTTATATCGATATTTATCGCATTATGGGCTGTTATTATGCATTATGTCACAATACTTATGCCTATTCTCTCTTATTTTACAAGGTTTACATGAGGAGGGAAAATGCCGGCAGCTGGAATTCTGGGCTGGAAATGGAGCAAATATTAGAGACCTATTCTGCACAACTCCAAAAGTCCTGAAACTCCATGAAAGTTATTTTTGGAAATAATAAAAAATATTGAGCGGAAGAAGTACGTCAGAGGGGGCCCCACCTGGCCACGAGGGTGGGGGCGCGCCCTACCCCCAGGGCGCGCCCCCTGCCTCGTGGGCCCCCTGTTGGTTCTCCGGTGGCCATCTTCTGCTATATGAAGTCCTTCGTCGAGGAAAAAATCATAAGCAACCTTTCGGGACGAGACTCCGCCGCCAGGAGGCGGAACCTTGGCGGAACCAATCTAGGGCTCCGGCAGAGCTCTTCTGCCAGGGACACTTCCCTCCGGGAGGGGAAATCATCGCCATCGTCATCACCAACGCTCCTCTCATCGGGAGAGGGCAATCTCCATCAACATCTTCACCAGCACCATCTCCTCTCAAAACCCTAGTTCATCTCTTGTATCCAATTCTTGTCTCCAAGTCCGGGATTGGTACTAGTAGGTTGCTAGTAGTGTTGATTACTCCTTGTAGTTGATGCTAGTTGGTTTATTTGGTGGAAGACCATATGTTCAGATCCTATATGCATATTAATACCCCTCTGATTATGAACATGAATATGCTTTGTGAGTAGTTACGTTTGTTCCTGAGGACATGGGAGAAGTCTTGCTATTAGTAGTCATGTGAATTTGGTATTCGTTCGATATTTTGATGAGATGTATGTTGTCTATCCTCTAGTGGTGTTATGTGAACGTCGACTACATAACACTTCACCATTATTTGAGCCTAGAAGAAGGCATTGGGAAGTAATAAGTAGATGATGGGTTGCTAGAGTGATAGAAGCTTAAACCCTAGTTTATGCGTTGCTTCGTAAGGGGCTGATTTGGATCCATATGTTTCATGCTATGGTTAGGTTTACCTTAATACTTTTGTTGTAGTTGCGGATGCTTGCAATAGAGGTTAATCATAAGTGGGATGCTTGTTCAAGTAAGAACAGCACCCAAGCACCGGTCCACCCACATATCAAATTATCAAAGTACCGAACGTGAATCATATGAACATGATGAAAACTAGCTTGACGATAATTCCCATGTGTCCTCGGGAGCGCTTTTCTCTATATAAGAGTTTGTCCAGGCTTGTCCTTTGCTACAAAAAGGATTGGGCCACCTTGCTGCACTTTATTTACTTTTGTTACTTGTTGCTTGTTACAAATTATCCTATCACAAAACTATCTGTTACCTCTTATTTCAGTACTTGCAGAGAATACCTTGTTGAAAACCGCTTATCATTTCCTTTGCTCCTCATTAGGTTCGACACTCTTACTTATCGAAAGGACTACGATAGATCCCCTATACTTGTGGGTCATCAAGACTCTTTTCTGGCACCGTTGGGGGGAGTGAAGCGCCTTTGGTAGGTGGAATTTGGTAAGGAAAAATTTATATAGTGTGCTGAAATTTACTGTCACTTGTTACTATGGAAAGTAATCCTCTGAGGGGCTTGTTCTATTAATGGGCATCTCCATAGCCCGTTGATACGCCTAGTTGATGTGATATTATCTTCTCTCTTTTTTTGTTCTCACCACCACCACCGTATACCACCTATAGTGCTATGTCCATGGCTTGCGCTCATGTATTGCGTGAGGGTTGAAAAGGCTGAAGCACGTTAAAAAGTATGAACCAATTGCTTGGCTTGTCATCGGGGTTGTGCATGATTTGAATGCTTTGTGTGGTGAAGATGGAGCATGGGGTATCTTCACCCCGACCTGTAGAGCAAAGAGTTGCTCCTCAACCTACTCAACCTATTGAAAATGAAAATGTTCCCTTTGAAGTTCCTTCGGGTATGTTAGAAAAACAGCTAGCTAATCCTTTTGCAGGAGATGGAACAAAGCATCCTAATGAGCACTTAATATATGTGGATGAAGTTTGTGGATTATTTAAGCTTGCAGGTATACCCGATGATGTTGTTAAGAAGAAGGTCTTCCCTTTATCTTTGAAGGGAGATGCATCGACATGGTATAGGCTATGTGATGATACGGGGTCATGGATCTACAAACGATTGAAATTGGAATTTCATCCGAAGTTTTATCCTATGCATCTTGTTCATCATGATCGCAATTATATATATAATTTTTGGCCTCGCGAAGGAGAAAGCATCGCTCAAGCTTGGGGGAGGCTTAAATCAATGTTATATTAATGCCCCAATCATGAGCTCCCAAGAGAAATAATTATTCAAAGTTTTTATGCTCGGCTTTCTGAAAATAATCGCACCATGCTCGATACTTCTTGTGCTGGCTCTTTTATGATGAAGACTATTGAATTCAAATGGAGTTTATTGGATAGAATTAAACGCAATTCTGAAGATTGGGATCTCGACGAAGGTAAGGAGTCAGGTATGACACCTAAGTTTGATTGTGTTAAATCTTTTATGGATACCAATGTTTTCCGTAAATTTAGCACTAAATATGGACTTGACTCTGAGATAGTAGCTTCTTTCTGTGAATCCTTTGCTACTTATGTTGATTCCCCAAGGAGAAGTGGTTTAAATATCATCCTCCCATAGAATTAAAAGTAGCTGCACCTATTAAAGTTGAAGAAAAGACTATCACTTATAATGATCCTATTGTTCCTACTTCTTATGTTGAGAAACCACCTTTCCCTGTTAGGATAAAGGATCATGCTAAAGCTTCAACTGTGGTTCATAAAAGCAATATTAGAACTTATACACCTCCTGAGCAAGTTAAAGTTGAACCTAATATTGCTATTGTTAAAGATCTCTTGGCTGATAATATTGATGGGCATGTTATTTATTTCTGCCGTGAAACTGCTAGAATTGCCAAACCTTGTGCTAAAGATAAACATAGACCTGTGGTAGGCATGCCTGTTATTTCTGTTAAAATAGGAGATCATTGTTATCATGGCTTATGTGATATGGGTGCTAGTGCTAGTGCTATGCCTCATGACTTATACAAAGAAATTATGCATGAAATTGCACCTGCTGAGATAGAAGGTATTGATGTTACCATCAAACTTGCTAATAGAGATACAATATCACCCATTGGGATTGTTAGATATGTTGAAGTCTTGTGTGGGAAAACTAAATACCCTGCTGATTTTCTTGTTCTTGGTTCCCCTGAAGATAGCTTTTGTCCCATTATATTTGGTAGACCCTTCTTGAACACAGTTAATGCTAGGACAGACTGCGAAAAGAGTGTTGTTACTATTGGCTTGGGTGATATGTCTCATGCGTTATATTTCTCTAAATTCAGTAGACAACACCGTGAAGAAGAATTGCCTAGTAAGGATGAAATTATTGGTCTTGCTTCTATTGCCGTACCTCCTAGTGATCCTTTAGAACAATATTTGCTAGACCATGAAAATGATATGTTCGTGAATGAAAGAAAGGAAATAGATGAAGTATTCTTTAAACAGGAACCCATTCTGAAACACAATTTGCCTGTTGAAATCCTAGGGGATCCTCCTCCACCCAAGGGTGATCCCGTGTTTGAGCTCAAACCTTTACCTGATACTCTTAAATATGCTTATCTTGATGAGAAAAAGATATATCCTATTATTATTAGTGCTAACCTTTCAGAGCATGAAGAAGAGAGATTATTGAAAACTCCGAAGAAGCACCGAGCTGCTATTGGATATACTCTTGATGATCTTAAGGGCATTAGTCCCACTCTATGTCAACATAAAATAAATTTGGAAAAAGATGCCAAACCAGTTCGTGATCATCAACGACGGCTGAATCCTAAGATGAAAGAAGTGGTAAGAAAGGAAATACTAAAGCTCCTTGAGGCAGGTATAATTTATCCCGTTGCTGATAGTCAGTGGGTAAGTCCTGTACATTGTGTCCCTAAGAAGGGATGTATTACTGTCGTTCCTAATGATAAAGATGAACTGATTCCGTAAAGAATTATTACAGGTTATAGGATGGTAATTGATTTACGCAAATTAAATAAGGCTACTAAAATGGATCATTACCCCTTACCTTTTATCGATCAAATGCTAGAAAGATTATCCAAACATACACATTTTTGCTTTCTCGATGGTTATTCTGGTTTCTCTCAAATACCTGTGTCAGCCAATGATCAATCAAAGACTACTTTTACTTGCCCTTTTGGCACTATTGTCATCCTCATGCATTGTTTGTAGCTAATGTTGGGTGCATCATGAATGGAACTTTTCTACCATAAAATTACAATGTTTAGTCGCTGCTTGAACTTTGGAGGTGCTCTACATTTATGTTTTGCGGTCTCAGAAAGGGCTAGCGAGACACCACTATTGTCATATTATATCATGGTTGTTTTGACAACGCGTTGTTGTTTGAGATATCTTATTATTGCTCGCTAGCCGAATATGTCATTGATACGAGTTAATATAATTTTTAAGAGTTATTGTCGACATGGTTAGTTATAATCTTGGCTGAAAACCTGGGTTCTACTTAAGCTTATTTATGCAAACAAGAGCAAAAGAGTTCGTAAAAGTTTTTCTCTTTCACTTTCACTTTATCAACTGAATTTCTTGAGGACAAGCAAAGGTTTAAGCTTGGGGGAGTTGATACGTCTCCGTCGTATCTACTTTTCCTAACGCTTTTCCTCTTGTTTTGGACTCTAATTTGCATGATTTTAATGAAACTAACCCGGACTGACGCTGTTTTCAGCAGAACTACCATGGTGTTGTTTTTGTCCAGAAATAAAAATTCTCGGATTGGAACGAAACTTTGCGAGGATTTTTTATTCAATAAATAAGAATTTCTGAGCCAAGAACCACCGGAGGGGGGCACCTGGGTGGGCACAACCCACCAGGGAGCCCCCCTCCAGTTGCGCCAAGGTGGGTTGTCCCGACCTGGTGGCCCTGTAGACTCCAACGCTAATACTATAAAATCACATATTTGGAGAAAAAAATCAGGGAGAAAGAATTATCGCGTTTCACGAGACAGAGCCGCCACCACCTCCTGTTCTTCATCGGGAGGCTAGATCTAGAGTCCGTTTGGGGCTCCGGAGAGGGGGATCTTCGATCTTAGTCATCGCCAACCCTTCTCCCTCACCAATTCCATGATGCTCCCCACCGGGAGTGAGTAATTCCTTCATAGGCTCGCTGGTCGGTGAGGAGTTGGATGAGATTCATCATGTAATAATGTTAGTTTTGTTAGGGCTTGATCCCTAGTATCCATTATGTTCTGAGATTGATATTGCTATGACTTTGCCATGCACTATTGCAGGATGCTGCTAACGCGACACTACGATTAGAGACCCTTCGACAAAACTGTGTGCGATGCAATAATCGCAAACAGTGGTGTACAATACCGTAAAAAAGGTGCAAAACATTTGCAATTACGGATACATCAAACACGGTCCAGATTTTAGTTGCGTGTGCGATGCAGGGCATACGGTTCAGTTCAATGAACAGTTTGCAATGAGGAGGCACAAAAGAAACGGGCAGCCAGATGAAGGTGTGTGGGATATATAGCATACGGTTCACTTAGATGAACTGTTTGTGATTAGGCAACACAAAATAAACGGTCAGCCAGATCAAGGTGTGTGCGATATACAGCATGCAGTTCCGTCGGATGAACTATTTGCGTTGAGACAAGAGAACAAAAATGGTTCAATATAACAAGATGTGTGTGATATGCGACAAATAGGTTTGTAACCAGAAATGTGTGCGAAGACCGATAATAACACAGACGATTATTGCTAATAAGACGTATGTATTGTGCGATGGGATTGCATACAGAACAACACACACACACACACACACACATATATATATAGACACACACACACACACGCACTTATAAGGACATGGTTGCATAACCACATTAAACATCCACTTACATAGGTGGCTACTACAACCATGGCATTTGCACACACCAAAGTAAACTATTACATGCATAATTACATTGGTGGCTACTACACACATGATATTTCCACACAACAAAGTAAACTATATATTACATGCACCAAGGTTGTCAGAATCGTGATTTTGAATCGGATCGGAGCTTCGATGGCAGGATCGCAAATCGTAGAATCTTCACTATCAGGATAGTAGAAACGTAGATTCTAAGAACTAAAATTGTAGTATCATAGAGGTTAGTTTGGATCGTAAAGTCGTAGAATCGTATAAAAAAATCTCGATTCTGACAACCTTGACATGCATCATTAACTAGGATAAACGATCATCCGATCATCATCTACTTCTTGTGACGCTTGCTCTGGTTGTGGCTCGATCCGGCCTCGTCGATCTCCGTAACAAGGCACTTCCACATGTCAACGATCCAACTGTGCATCTCGTAGCATGTCTACACGCTCTTGGCCGCGAACCTGAGGTGAGGTTCATCTAATTGCCGCATCCAGGCCCCGTGCCAGGATACGGGACGTGTTCTATTTGCATCCTGCTTCATCTTTTTATAGTATGGGTCGATGATGGCCGAGGCGAGTTCAACCAGGGAGTCCTTCTTCATGCTGCCCTAGACCCTGTACTGCTCACGGATTTCGACAAGGTTCTCGCAGGCCAAGCCCGTAACCCTGAGCGCTTTTACATCGTCGGTGGTTTCCACCATGGCGGACTTATAGTCGGTGCTGTTGACAAACCTGGTGAAATGGTAGCAAGGCTCTGAGGCCCTGTAGTAGTGGTAGATGAGGACATGATGGCGCACGCACAACTGGGCGAGGGGAACCTTCTGATATATGTTGGGACGACCGGCAGTGTACTGGAGTTCGATGCCGACCACCTTGTACTTGTCTCAAGCAAGCAACTGCTCAACGGTGTTGATGTAGCTGTCCACCATGGCCGGGTCGATGGTGTAGACCACCAAGAGATCCGTCTCCCTCGCGTGGGTCTCCACTTTAGGCTTGCCAAACTCCATTGGAGCGCCGCTAGACATCCCCTCTCTATGTGTCGTCGTGGGTGTGCTTGTTGTCTTGTGGGGCGCGATCGAAAGGTTGAAGAGACAAAGTTTATAATGGCCGCGGGAATTAAAGGAGAAGCTGGACGGCCTGGAATATCGGCACGCCCTGATGGCAGTTCTAGTTTGTATCTCGTAACTCCATCGTGCCGCACGTAACTACATCGCATGGCAACACGCACGGCGCAACCGCATGCATATGGGGCCCCCGACGTGATCGTGCGCAGGCCCAACCGCTGGCAGAGTGCTCCGCGGTTGCCTCAACGGCGAGTAACCATATATATGCATATAGCAGTTGAACATGCAAGGAAAAGCTATGCACAAGCCGAGCGCGCCGACGGATGCGAGCAGAGCGCGTTGTGGTGCCTAACACTAGAAAAAAAGACACTTCCGTGATGATACGTGTTTGTCACAGTACGTCACGTTTTCTGTCATGCATGTACATGCATGACGATTTTATGACAGAATCAAGATAGTCATATCGGTGCTGTCGTAGAAGTGTTCCATGACATTACCAAAATTATCATCACGGAAGTGTCCACTTCCATGATGATAAATCGCGCGTCATGGAAGTGCTTTCGTCAAGGGTGACCGACATGTGGCATCCACCGTAACGGGTCGTTGTTAAGCTATCGGGTCCGGTTTTGGATCCGATAACCCGCTAACAGCCCGGACCAATGAGGATTTTCCACGTGTAAAATTCTCATTGGCCGGAGGAAACACGTGTTGGCTCACCGTTGGGACAGATGTCATCCATTCATTGGACAGGAGGCGCCTATGATACCGACACGTGGCACGGCCCAACAGAGGCCCATTCCGGTGAAAAGGCCGGCCCGTTTGACTTGGTCAAAAGGTAACGGGCCGGCCCACGGAAAGCCTGTTAACGGCCTGTTCGTATTATAGCCCATTTACGGCCCGCTAACTCACGACCCGTTACGGCCTATCGGAATTAAGCCCAGTAGCTTCATCTGGGCCGTCCAATATGATTCCAGCCCGTTGTAACTTCCGGCCCATGTATGGCCCATGATGTCTTTCGGCCCATACGAGGCCATTTGTAACTCTTGGCCCATTAACGGCCCGTGGTGAATCTGGCCCGCAATGAACAGTGTACCCCTTTATACCCATTAACGGCCCATTATTCCATTGGGCCGTTTCCAACCCGTGTTATCTTTCGGCCTTCTCAGGGCCCATTTATTCTTGGGCTCATTTCCAGCATTCGTTACTTACGGACCGTTACTGGCCTTTTCTGCTTGTGGGCCAAATTCAGCCCGTGGTTACAATCGGCCCGTTTGCGGCCCGTTAATCCGTTGGGCCGTTTTCATAGCGTCATCAAATACGGCCGATTAACGACGGCCCGTTATTGGTCGGCCCATGAACGGACGATTCCAAATCTAGCCCGTTTACGGCCCATAATGCGGTCTGTTATTGGCCCATGTTTGGCCTATCGATCATACGGACACGTAGAAGGCCCATTGATGCTACGGCCCGTAGAAGGCCCATTGTTTCTACGAGGCCCTTTAGCCAAGGCCCATTGTTTCTACGGCCCGTAGGAGGCCCATGGTAACTACAGTAAATATGTAGCCCATGGTTATTGTGGCCTAGTTTTAAAAAATAGGTTATTGCGGCCACTAGCAAACCGCGGAAAAAGAACTGCACTGACTACAAGCAAACAAATAAACAAGACAACAAGGAAATAAATAAGCAAGCAACTTACGCTAGGCTATCACGGCTATTACACATATTACATCCACTGGGCATCAAAGTTCGCCACCAGTGCAAATATAGGGAACAAAGCAGCATATCATATACACTGGTTGTCAAAGTTGGCGACCAGTGCAAATAAACGCCGCAGCAAAACAAGTCCAGAACTGAAACCACTTCAGAAGAGCTCAAGAAACAATATCCTGGGTACCCATAATGCTGGCAAGATGCTTAGCAAGCTTATTAACTTTCTCTTGTTTGGCGCTTAAATCCTCCAGCACTTGCTGTTGCACCAGAAAGTATGCATCTGAATTCTGCAGGGACTTCCTCAGTCCTTCGGCTTCCTGTCGCATAACATCTGATCGATGTCTTTCAACTTGAAGTTGAGACTCAAGAAGCCGAACTGATTCAGGCAGCGAGTTCGAAGAGCTGGTGCCAGCAGTAGTAGCCAGTAACTCGAACACTACATCAAGACAGGACTTTGGGGTTGTCTCAGTGTCTTCAATATAGTTTTTATCAGCTTTCTTGGAGACCAACAGGGATGTCTCACTATCTTGAACCTTATCTGCATTACTTCCTTTACCATTGCATAACGGGGTACTCTTCTCCAATATTTTATCCGCGTTCTAAAAGAGAAACAAACAAACACATCACAGGTTTACAATGTAGTATATGAAACTCATTTTGGTAAACCAGTTCAGTAGTAAGGTGGACAGGATAACAGCATGAAACAAACATATATCTATGTAGTATGGTCACTGTATGGTCTATATCATTCTAGTTTATGTTGCCAAATCAAGATAGATACAGTTCGAATCATATCTATTTAAGACAAAGCAGCATAGACAGAATATAAGTGTGGGAAACTACACAGCAATAACAACACTTGTAATGTGCATGGCATGAGAACATAACTGTTTATTCAATTGAAACTGAAATCAACATAGAGCAAGTTACAACAGCAAACACGTTAAAGAAACAGGTTTAAAACATACCTGTTGCGCCATTGGAGTTTCAATTGCATCCTTCAAATTTGAAATTAGTTGGTATGAGTAAATACAGTGATGCAAGAGCAAAGTAGTATGAACCATAGCTACGGAACCTGACCTGAGAACAATTCTTCTTCTGCTTTAAGCGTTGACTTGGGGTTCGGAGTGGTGGTCCTCGTGCTTTGGGCACTGCAGTTGCCTTACTAACTGCTCGTGTTTGGGTGCTCTGTGGTGGAGACGGTGCTGTGTCAACTGGAACTGGGTTACTATCTGCTGGGGTTGGGGTTAGAAGGGGTGTAGCTGGTTCTCTGTCCAACTGGGTAGGGGTACAATCTGCGTGAGTCTGGGTTATGTGTGGTGGGGCTGGTTCTTGGGCAAGTACAACCGTGGTTCTATCTGCATCGACAGGTAGCACGATCTTTTCTGAAGACCGTGTTTTTACTCCCACAGATACTGCCATCACCCCCTCCAATTGAAATGGCTGATAAACAAGAAAAGTAATTGAATGTACAGACATTGTAAGATAGACAGGTGCAATGGATAGTAGGGAAGAAAACAGGGCATGAAATAATTCACATTTATGTTGTCTAACCAAACAGAATAGCAGGACATAATTTCACATATATGATGGCTAATTAAACAGGATAGCATGACACAATTTCACATGTATGATGGCTAACTAAACAGGATAGAATGACATACTTCAAAATATGATGACTATGTAAACAGGATGACATGATATAACTATACGATGTGTCTATTAAAGTGGTTGGCATGCCATAAATCACAAACATGCCGTCGATGGAAACATGATGGCATGATATAATTCACGGATAGAATGACATAATTCAAAATATGATGACTATGTAAACAGGATGAGATGATATAACTATATTATGTCTTTAGAAAATGGGTTGGCATGCCATAATTCAGATACATGCTGTCTATGTAAACATCATGGCATGATATAATTCAAATATATGATTTATATACTAAGCAAGTGAGCAGAGGGCAATCGCATATATGATGTGTCAACTAAGGAGATGGCATTCAATATTGTGTATATGATGTAAAAACTAAGCATTGCAATACAACATATGCATGATATGAGTAATATAACCCTGCCAAGTTTGAGCATACACCTCAGGGGGATAATAGGACTGGTCATCTGCCTCTGAATCCTCCTCTGAAGAGCTACCTGTAACCAGCAAGATATCTGCTTCAGCAGGTAGCATTGTCTGCTCTGAAGACCTTGTTTTCACTCCAGATTTCTCCATCACCAATTCAAATGGCTGATGCACAGGAAGAGCAGTTGAATATACAAACATTGTCGACAAATGCAATGAGAAATACAAAAAAAAGGACGGCATGATATAATTCACATATATGACGCTTGGCTAAATAGCATGGCATTGCATAATTCACATATATAATGCCTTGCAACAAGATAGCATTGCATAGTTCACATATATAATGTCTTGCAACAAGATGGCATTGCATAATTCACATATATGGTAATTACACACTAAACAAGTGGCATTCACACAAAGCATGTCTAAACTAAGCAAATGACATAGCAATGCAAGATACCATACGCACGATATGAGCAACATAACCCTGCCAAGTTAGAGCATGCACCTCGGGGGGAGGGGAATAGGACTGGTCATCTGTCTCTGAATCCTCCTCTGAGGAGCTATCCATAGCCAGCAAGACATGCGCTTCGTCAGATAGCATTGTCTGCTCTGAAGACCTTGTTTCCACTTCAGATTTTTCCATGACCATGCCGAATGGCTGATGCACAGGAAGAGTAATTGAATGTACTAAAATTGTTGACAAATTTAACATGTAATAAAAAATGATGGCATGCTATAATTCACATATAAGATGACTCACTAACCAGGGTGGCATTGCAAAATTCACATATATGATGCCTGGCTAAACAAGATGGCATTGCATGATTCACATATACGATAAAGAAACTAAACAGATGGCATTGACACAAAGCATGTCTAAACTAAGCAGATGACATATTTGATGTATACAGTAAGCAATGCAAGGCACCATATGCATGATATTACCAACATCAGCATGCCAAGTTAGAGCAAGACCCCAGGGGGTAAATAGGAGTGGTCTTCTCCTTCTGAATCCCCCTCAGAAAATTTATCTTCCTCTTGATTACGATCCGAAATGGGTGGAGGGGGGCTGCCTTTGCGCCCACCATGGAGCGACGTCTGCATGAAATTTTATTGCCACGCAAGGCTCGTCTCTTTTGCTCTACATGTTCAGTTCCATTGTGTACAATAACTGACATGCATAGGAATAAAACATAGTGAGATTATGTAAGGAGTGCATGCACAAATCCAGAGTGATGGTAGCAAACTGTGGATAGACCCAAAACCAATGATAGCAGGCAGATAATAGCTTTAGTTAAAAAATACAGATAATGGCTCCTTTAATGTTTGTTTGCACCCAACATGAAACTCATAGTAGACACCCGAGATTAACCAGATAGTAGACAGATAGTACTGATTGCTGCCCCAATATGTACCCCACAACCATTTAAAAACTCAAGTTTCAGCATTAGTTTGGACCTGACTCGGAGTCTAATAGGTGAACACGACGATAAAGTAGCATGTCATCATATTAAGCGATGCATAACGTAAGCAGACACGGAAGAGTGCGACCTCTCTTGCGGACCCGTGTAGTCCTCAAGGTCATCTGCTCAGTTGATGATGGTAATGCAGTTGTCGTGGCTGCCGGCGGCGGGGAAGAAGATCTGAGGCGGCGAAAGACAGTCTGGAGAGCGGATCCCTGCTGTGGTGAACCCTTCCGTCGTTGGAGCAGCTGAGCTGGGGTGGAACACAGCGCAGCAGGAGCAGGACAAACCACACAAGGTTTTCTTTGACACATATCTGTAACAGAAGTAATTGTGTAAGGGCTTGTTTGAATTTGAGGATTCTAACAATGCAGGGATAGGAAATAGACAGGAATAGGATAGGAATGCACGTGCAAAACAGAGAATTTAAAAACACAGGATTTCTGCCAATCTGGGTGTTTGATTCACAAGAATTGGAAGATCACAGGATGCAAAGAAGCATGGTGAGATTAAGTCAAACCACAAGAAAATGTACGGTTATAATGCTATTATGCTACTATCTCTTAGTCTTGTGCTTCATGAATAGGAATTTGAAAAGGAGGACAAGTGGAAATTAAAATTCCTACGGTTTTTCTTTCAAGGAGACACTAAAGGAACAAATCCTACAGTTTTCCTTTGCTCCATTCCTTTGAACCAAATTCATGAATAGTAGTACCATAGGAAACTTTCCAATTCCTATGTTTTTCCTTCACTTTTCCTTTCAAGCACTGGCGATTCTAGTAGGCAGGCTTGAGCAAGGAAAAGCCTACACTCAAAAAATGTTTTTGTGCTACTTCTATTACTTTGGACCCAGGCCACTGCCCTACTAGCTCAACTCCCAGGCCCATCGACAAATGCACAGCTCAAACGCGCAGAGATAAATAATGATGGCGTTCAAGAGAGTCCATCACGGATAGCTAAGTTGCCTGGTACCTCACTGCTTGTCATATAGTAGGATAAAATAATCGTATTTCACGTTACTACGTGTGCTCAGTGGACAATATATATAACATGTAGAGTAAAAAAGAGATGCAACAAGTGTACAACCTCTTTGGCGAAGCCATGTCGATCTCAGCGTGATTGGGTTGGTCGGTGAGGATGCTCCGGCTGACTTGGCTGTCGGAGGAGGGGAAGAAGATCTTAGGCGTCTGGAGATGGAGCCCGGGGTACTGCTCCGCTGTGATGGAGGGTTTCGTCGTTGGAGCAGCTCCGGTGAGTTGTACGACGCCGAGGCTGAAGCAGGACAAGAGAGACAACGTTAACCTGAGTGGAATTCTAATAGCATCTCCAATAGATGACGTAAAATACATAACCACAAAGTGCTAGATGTAAAATACATCAGCCGCTCATCTCTGAACTTAACTGTCGAAACTGAATTTAACTGTCGAAACTGAACTTAACTGTCGAAACTGAATTTTGCTGTCGAAACTGAATTTTACTGTCGAAACTGAACGCACTAGTAGCAGAAAAGCAGTAGCAGCAGCAGTACGCGTGCGAGAGCCGGGGCAGCTGGTCGTGTAGCAGCATCAGGTGAGGCTACACGTCAGTCGACTGACTTTTTCATCTCTGGTCAGTCGATTTTCCAGCCGTTGGATACGAAATCAAGGGCCTGCAGTTCATCTTCAACCTCCACCCCCTGAGCCGCCAGCCACCACCGGCCAAAAGCCGCCCCCGCCGCCCCCGGCGGTGCGCCGCCCCGCCCGCCCGAAACCACTCCCACCGCCGGTCCGCCGCCGCCCCGGCCATCCCTCTAGGCCCCCCGTGCCGAGCTTTTTCTCCGGCGATCCCCACGCCACCGCCCCACCACCGCCGGCGACCACCGCCCCCACCCTGAACCCTAAGATAGATAGTGGGGTACCTCTCCGGCGAGCCCCCTCCCCGCTGCGGCTGGTTCTTCCTTAACTCCGGCGAGCCCCCCACCCCCTGAAAATCGACTGACCCAAAAGTCGATTCAGTCGACTGAAGTGTAGCTAAATCGGAGCAGCATCGCAAGCAAGAGCAAGAGCGAGAGCAGCAGCGCGAGCAAGAGCACTAGCAAGAGAAGACCAAGTAGGGGACCGAGTGCAAGAGCAGAGCAGCAGCTCCTACTGATGTGGACGTCGCCACCGAGGGAGCGACGCCGTGGAGGAAGTGGCTGGCGACGCCGCCGTGGATGGAGCCGCGCCGTGTCGGCTCGGGACCGAGCCCGCAGCACCGTGAGATCGAATCAAGAAGAAAATGCGGCGATTAGTGTACAACCTCTTTGGTGGCGCCGATTAGGCCTCAGCTTGATCTGAGGAAATGTTGATGATGATGCTCTTCCGGTGGTCTAGGTGAAGACGGCGGTGTGGGAATGGAGGTGGCGCGAAAGACGAGGGGAACGTCGGGGCAGCTCCTTGGAGGTGGAGGACGGGGTGGCTGAACCGGCGGACGACGAGATCGACGACGGATCCTCATCCGCTATGGTGGATGAGGGACGTCGAGGTGTTGCTGTGGACGACGTCGTCGGGGAAGAGGCTCCGGCTGGGTGGCGGACGGAGGAGGGTGTGGGGCTTCGCGGGTTTTCGCGGCCTCGGTGTACGAATGGGTGGGCGAATGGGACGGGAGGGGGAACCATGGCTTAGGGGCGCGGTTTTCCCAAAAGGGGGGGATGGTAACAAAAGACCCCCACCGATTTGAGCTTGGTGGTTCTTTCGGTTCAGGGGTATCACTGGCATTTCGCGTGTCGGGATTTCACAGGAGGTGGGAGTTTTTGCGCGCGTTTTAATTTTGGAATAGCAAGGCGCGGGTTGAGATGGAGGGAGTTGTCGGAGCACAACGAGACAAAGATATATCTTAAATATTTCGGGGTAACAAGGCGCGGGTTGAAGAGGCGGGAGTTTCGCAGCACGATAGACAGAGACGCTAGCTTGAAATTTCGGCATAACAAGGCGCGGCTTGAAATTTCGGGAGAACAAGCTTAACGTGTACCCAAAAAAGACAATTCGCACCTCATCACTAGAGAGAGCCATGTCCCGTTTTACTATATTACTAGAAATGCATTCAAATACAACAAAAAAACTAAAAAAATCGGGACAACAAACATAACGTGTACAGTACCAAAACAATTTGCACTTCCCTCAACAATAAAAAACAATGTGTGTTGTCTAGCATATGGACTAAATTTGAGTACATTTTCCCTGTTTGAATGGGATTGTACTCGGGTTAGTTATACAACCATCTAAATATTATCTTCACAACACATGACATGAATATAGGAGAAGTAAATTCCTATATAAATACGAACTACATGTACATACGATCTCAAATTCAAATATATGTATCCATTTTATGTTGAATTCAAATCATAGTACATGTATGCTCTAGCTAGATGTTCGGAATCTAAACCATGTATGATATACTACGTACAATGTGTTTAACAAGCACAACACACACACAAACACCATTTAGACTAGTAAGGTACACGTGCATTGCACGCATGAGATTTGGCAACCAAATTATGAATAAATACCACATTATAGCATGTAAGCTTTGAGTCATATATGCATGATGTAGATGTTCGTTTAATTCTTATAGTTCATTTCATTCAAAATCATCTAGTTTTTATAAGAAAGCTAATCTATTTTAAGATTCATGGAATTGTGCATTGTAAGGCATAAAGTAAAAACAAACAATGGCAAATCATGTAGAAAAACATTTGGGCAATTCTGATACGGAAGATTCTAGAACAAAGAAGAAGTGCTTGTGTTTTGAGGTTTGTGCATTATGCTTAAGTTCAACCATGGAGTCTTCTAGATTGTACATGTGGCAAAATCTGGTGGAATCTAGATGATATCCAACGGCCAGTAGTGCTCAAATTTGCCATCTCTGCACCATCGGATTGGCCTCATCCAACGACCATCTTTCAAAATTAAAGTTATCCGCACACTACATAAATAATATAAAATATAATATATAGGGGTACATATAGATATGTGATGCGAAAGCCACCCATCATCTTCAATTAGAATAGTGTGTCCATGCGCGGATGCAATGTGGCCAAACGATGTCTGCCATCGATATCTCAAATTCAAATCAGTCTGACCTTGTTCAATGTGTATACAGTACAACATGCTCGTTTCCAAACCACACCGCGCATATCTCAGTTATATTCATGCATGCATGGGTTTCAAACATCATGATCTCTTATTCAAACATTTGAATTCAACTTTACATTGATTATGACCTCACCTAGTCTTTTACACCCACACAGTCGTCTTCTCTTTATAATTGTACCACTAACTTTCTCTCGTGCATGCATGCACACACAGTACCAGTCGGCATTATCCATCGCACACATGCAATCTTTTTCTTCAGGTCGGTCTCCCATGCATGCACACACACACACCTCCCCCTCTCCATCATATCGGGCATTCTTTATCTCTCACGTGCATGCGCAACGATCGATGTTCCTCTATGTGTGTGTATATATAGCTAGGTCTTTCACAGTTTCCCACACAAACCGATCAATCTATATATCTAGTGAGGTCTCACCCTCTTTCCCACGTCCACATCGATCAATCTATACCTCTCTATATAGGATTACATAGCTAATACACACACATTAATTATATATCCAACGTCCCCCTCTCATCATCCATGCCTTCCGCTTCATCTCTCAGACGCGCGCACAGTGGCGAAGACAGGGGCAGCAAGGGCCCTGCCCCCCCTAACATCACTATATATCGAGGCTAATATGAATGTGATCATTAGACAATTGCTGGTAAAATGGTTTAAGTTGATGAATTGGCCCTCCTCGTAAAGGATTAGCAATGCTTGGCCCCCTAGCTCATTTATTTTTCATGGCTCCGCCACTGCGCGCAACAGCGCACGTTCTCGCCCCCTCTCTTTAAATATCGATCTCGCACTTGTGCACTCCTTCATAGTCTCCCTCCACTTGGCCCCTCGCACCATCTACTAGCCCCCACCGGATTTTGCCACATGTACAATCTAGCAGACTCCATGGTTGAACTTAAGCATAATGCACAAACCTCAAAACACAAGTGCTTCTCCTTTGTTCTAGAATCTTCCGTATCATAACTGCCCAAACTTTTTTCTAGTTGAATTGCCATTATTTGTTTTTACTTTATGCTTTACAACGCACAATTCCATGAATCATAAAATAGATTAAGGGCTTCTTTGATTCAAAGGATTCTCAAAGGAATTTTGGAGGATTCTAATCCTTAGGAATTTTTCCTATCTTGGTTGTTTGATTCGTAGGATTGTAAACCATAGGAATTTTTCCATAGGATTCATTTGCACTAGATTTCATAGGAAACATCCCATCCACTCAAACCTCTTTGAAAGAATCCTGCGTTTTTTCTATGCACAATCAAACACTCGTACAATCCTGTAGGATTCAAGACGACATTCCACTCTAATCCCATGTTTTTCCTATTCCCGCGTTTTGGAAATCCTACGAATCAAAGAGGCCCTAGCTTTTTTATAAAAACTAATTTATTTTGAATGAGATGAACTATAAGAATTAAACGAAGGTCTACATCAGGCATATATGACTCAGAGCTTACATGCTATAGTGTGGTATTTATTCATAATTTGGTTGCCAAATCTGATGCGTGCAATGCACGTGTACCTTACTAGTACTTCGAGTATGTGCAAAACACGTAAATTAGAATTCCAATGGCACGCTACACAGTGTCTCTCTTACAGTTCATGAAGCCACGTGGCACATGTGGAGGCGTTATCGCGACCTCCTTGTGTGGATTGATCAAAGTGACGTGCTGCTTGTTCCAGAAGAATGTACTCGTCCTCTCTGAGCCACACTGGCGGTACATGCACGAAGCGAAGATGTGCACGCACGCCACGCACGCACTCATTCCCTCGCACGCACACGCGGGTACACGGGGGGACGCATTTTTGTACGAAGATCCACCCCATGTGATAATTTGACGCGTGTAAAGTCCTTCACTTCATTGATGGTCAATTAATACAGCGCATGCAAATTGAGTGGACGTGAGGGCGGAAGAAAGACATTACTACTCCACTGCGCGCATGCGAGTAGTTAAATCATGGGTTGCTAGTACTTCCATTGGTCTCCTTCGTATTTTGTGCCAATTTTTGACCATATTTGTAAGTAACATAATATTTATGCATGTCATAAAAAGTGGCACAAAAAAGGGGGCCAATAAACCAGGACGCAGGCAGCATGATCAATTTTTGCCAGGGCTACTGTTGGTGGCCTTTGTATTTAAATATGGACGGAGTGGAGTAGTACTATCTTTATCTTAGCCTCGTAGGGCTCTCCCAGCGCCTAGGCTCGCCTCCCCGCCTCGCCCACCGGATCCCGCCATGGAGGATCCCGCCATGGATAATCCCTTAGATCCCAGGATCCCGCGGGCTGCCCTCTCGCTGCGGCCCGCAGCACTGCCGCCTTTGAGCGAAACCCACATGTGTTTTAGAGGGGATCCATTGCTCTGGAATCACAGATCGGTGGCGCCGGAGGACATGCCAGGGCTGCGTTTCAGGTGGTGGGCAGCAAGGGCAAATCGGATCGAGGAAGCGTCGCATCGATTGGAGAGAAGTTCCAAGGAGCTGCGCCTGGCGCAGCACAAGGCGGAGGCGCAAGTCGATCTCAGGGGAGAGATGCTGAGGGATGTCAGCATCTGGCAGCGTCGCGTTGATTTCGAGCTAGGGCTAATGGCAGAGATCATATTCACGGAGTCGACTGCGGAGGAAAGAACGCGCATGCCTGCGCAATGGCATGAGTAGCCGGTGCAAATGTTCAAATGGGCGGTAGGAGAAGCCAAATCCGGGACCAGTTGCGGTGGCGCCGCTGGGCATGCATCGTAGGCGAGGTGAGCTGCCCTCCTTCCCCGCCAGCGATGCAGTGACCTAGTCGGTTGCTGCTGCAGTGAACTTGCAACGCCATGTCGGTTTGCAACCTTGACAATCACTCCATCTATATGTATTGTATTCCTGTGAAAATACTTGGTCGTTTGGAAAAAGATGGTAATTGATTTATCACTAGTTTTAGAATGCTTGGTCGTGACAATCAACCGAAGCCACAACCAGAAGTCTACATCGCGTAATACTTTACGGTCGGTCGCACCACCAGACTGTCGGTTGGACCCGCGTCTCACCGAAGGAACACACATCGGCTTGGTCTGACATGTACGACCAGTTACATCACTGACTTGTGCGACCGCATTTGGGCAGTGTATTACTCCCTCTATCTCAGTTTACAAGTCTTGCACATGTACCTTGGTCGTTAATTTGACCAACTTAATAAGAGGCATACATTACGAAAAATATATCATTACAAACTTCAAATATTCTATTTTTTAATGATATATTTTATGTTAAACAATTTATTTTATGTAAGTTACATTGACGACCTAGATACACGTGGAAGCCTTGTAAACTGAGATGGATGGAGTACTTGAAATATATGTTTGACTAAACTCATCGAGAGCTGTTTCGGGCCTCGAAACCAAAACCATCAATTAATCTTTACGTTGTTCCCATCACATTCCAAAGTACTAGTGCTACAATTAAGTGCAAGCCTGCTCACACTTACTAGTACGTACCAAACCTGAACGTGTTCCCACTATGCAGGTTTTAGTACTAGTGCTAGTACTTAGGTTATAAAAAGGGGAACTACCTAACCGAAAATCACTCTACCTTCCTCCTCATAAGTCCTTCTTCTTCGTCCGTCCTTGCCATGGCCGGTGTGCAAAGCTCTAGGTCAGGAACTACTCATAACAAGGGAGCGGCAACCAAGGCTATGGAAAAAAAAGAGGGCTTGCCGCCACGCAGAGACCTCGAAAGATCTCTCACGGGCAGGCGATGGCTCCCAGGAGCGCCCTAGCCGTGGAGGCAAACATGCCGAGCTGGCGGCGCTGGAGTCGTTATCCCTCGACGGCATGCCCGATCAGCTCAATAAGCACCTCAAAAAGGCAGAAGGATTTCATCCACGGCTTGGTGGAGCTGCTGAAGGACAGCCTCGACGACATGCCCGTTGAGCTCAACGAGCAGGGGGAGTTGACCGCCGGCTCGGTGATGCTGCTGAATAAGAGCATTGCCTTGGAGAAGAAGGCGACCGGAGAAATCCTGCAACTTCAGGAGGACAAGGCGAAGGTCTGCCACGAGCTCGACCTGCTGAAGGGGGAGAACACCAGCTGGAAGAAGCTACATGAGAGTAGTAGTTCCTCGATGAAGATGCTGCAGGCCCTCGTCACGGAACAGAGGGAGGAGTTGGCGAAGCTGCACATCAAGCACCCGGCTGCTGTCAAGGTACGTAATGCGGCCGTGGAACAGAAGATGAAGGCTCGCGTCGAGAAATCCCGTGTCATGGACAGAATGAAGAAGATGGCGGAGGAGACGCGCAAGGAGATGGAGGTCGTGGAGGCGATGAAGAAGCAGTTACGACTCTGCGGCCAGCAACCCTTCATGTAGTAGAGAGCAGCGCCCCAGACTTGTGTGTGCATCTTCCTTCTTCTTTTGGGGTGATAATCTTCCTTCTTCTTTTGCTCTTGTGTTTCTTCTTTTGCTTCGGGTGTTTCGCCGCACGTGTCACGTTCTCTGCGAGGCATGAATAGAACAATGCTAACAATGAGATGACTAGCAAATTAGATCATTTTTATCGCCATATGGCACTGGGCTGCCGTGTTTCGTGCTCCTCCGTCGTACTACTCCAGTGGAAAACTTGAGCACACCGCACGGTTCTTTGCTCCTCCTCAGGTCGTTGGCACATTTATACGAGCAGTCAAATCACAAGGCCCCGCCTTCCAGCAGTAATGAGCCGTCAAATCACAAAGGCCCTCGCCTCTCTTGAAACCGACCAAGCTAGACTGCCCCGCCCTCTAGCCTTTTAAAAAATGTATACTTTTGTACAGTAGTAGTATCGATGGATTGCGCCATGGAGCAAAACTAACAAGATGAAATTAAAGAAAAAAGGAGGTACATATAGAGAGCGCTCGTCGCCAAATTATGCATATAGTACTATTAAAAAAGCTAGTACGTGCTTTAATGGGGTGCTAAATTATATTAAAGAAATTAGCATACCTATTTAATTCTTGGGTTCTTATTATTTATGCCACTAGTTGTGTATCACTACTCAGTTTTGCCATTAGAAGTTACAACTACTCAAAAATGCCATCGATCCGTGAGATGCCTGCTCAAAATGCAATTAGATATCTCAAAAATGCCATCGTTAAGTTAGATGTTTGCTCAAAAATGCCATTAGACATTGTTATTTTCACGTCAAACCCGTTGACCATGTTATATGACAAAAATAAGCCGATTCTCACAATGATAAGTGTGGCCCCGCTTGTCAGGACTAACCAAGCGAATAATTTTACAGGAAAATAAGAACGCTGTTGGGATCAAGTAGGCCCCACACTTTATTTTACTGTAGTGAGATAGAGGGAGAGCTGGCATGTTGGTCCATCGGTATTTATGTCATTATAACATGGCCAAAGAGATTTGAGTCACAATAATGGTGTCCAGCACAACACACCCCTCAAATAAAACTAAGCACCCTGAAATTCTTTGACAACTAAACTGCTGGCTATATGATGTTGGCCATATATATTGTACGTATATAATGTGAAGAAACGAGTGGTAGTACTATACCAACTAAAAGATGAACTGTAAGAAATACTAGTATGTACGTACTGAAGAGTTAAAGTAATGAGAAGGAACATAACATAGTTCTGCTGGGGGCTCAGCACAACACACCCCTCAAATAAAACTAAGCACACCTGAAATTAAACTAAGCAACTAATCCGGTAGACACTGCATTAGAACCACCATGAGCAAACGACACTGCCACCTTACTCGGACTCCTCGTCTACGTTCTCGACTTCGTCCTTGTCCCTCTTCCTCTTGGGCGATACTTCTTTGCTTGAACCGCACACTTGCCTCTTGCTCTTCATCCAACCCTTGTAGATATTGAAACAATGGTAGCCATCCATTGCAGCGTAGTGGATGTGGTCTATATCTAGGACATTCCACTCCCATGCATGATGAAACTTGAACGGAGGTTTCTTCAGTGTACCGTACGAAGGATGAACCATGGCTCCTGCCAGGGTCAGCATTGAAGGCTGATAACGAGAGGGCACCAGCCCTTTCTTCTGGTGGTCGAAGGGGTTGCCTACAATGAGTCCTATCCGATCCAGGGCATCCCTTTCGTTCCTAAAGTCTACTGTAACGAATTTGAATCGATCGCCC
The DNA here is from genome assembly GCF_018294505.1 of Triticum aestivum. NCBI lineage: Eukaryota > Viridiplantae > Streptophyta > Magnoliopsida > Poales > Poaceae > Triticum > Triticum aestivum. Next base: position 524,550,404 of record NC_057799.1, on the reverse strand, counting down.
TTGAGGAAGTTCTTAAGTTCCTCGCACTCAACGTCAGCATGGCATATGTGGTAGACCAAGCATAAGTCATGCACGCAAACCTGGATCACGGCGGGCTTCTTCTTCTCTGCCTCCTTTAGATTCTTCTCGCTTTCCAGGACTGTGGTGTACTCAACATCTATCCCAGCGACCCACTCATCCTTTGAGTTTTCGAACATGCGTCTGAAGGGAGCAAGGCATCCATTCACCGTCGCGGAAGAACGGGTGTAGATGACGTCGAACTCATCGCCGGTGATGGTTCTAACCTTGTACTCACCGCTGATCATGGAGATTTTGGACGCCATGGATTTGGGAGGAGGGTTAGGATTAGTGGAACTGTCGTAATGTGAAAGGACGGGACGACTAGGAGCAAACTGCCGTAATGTTAAAGGACGTCTGCGGACGAATAGGAGCGAACTGCTAGCGGTTTTTGTACAAATGCTGAGTGGGGCGTGCGAACGGCAGGGTAGTGGCTTGCCTGGTTTATAAATGGATTCATGCACAATACTATGGGGGCCCAATTAGATGTCATGTCTACTCGACGCCCAATTAAATGGCTTTCGATGTCATGTCAAGCGTCGGGAAAATTACAGGTGATGCGAAGCTTTCCATTCTCCCATGATACGGGCTTCCGAGAGCCCTTGGATCTGAGATCGAACGGTTGCATGGCGTGATTCTAGACCTATGGGTGAATATCCTATCCTGGAGGGTTATTCTGCAAATTTTCAGCAACTTAGCATGCGACCGTTCGATCTCAAATCCAAGGGCTGCCAGCAACCCGTATCATGGTCGCGCCTACCACGACCGTCGCCTCGCTCGCGCGGTCGTGCCCTTGGAGATTTAACATGGTGCGTTAGGATATCTGATGTTGGCATGTCATACATAGTCATCACTTAGTCACTCATACAACAAGGTTAGCTATAAGAGTATTTTTTTTTACTTCTCTCTATCTCTTTCTTCGTAGTATTTATTGCATTTGCCAAGGAGTGACCTCTTCCAATGAAATGGTAGTCTCAAGTCATTAAAAGCATGCACACCCCACATCTCTTATTGGCTGATATGTCAAGAAACAAGAAACGATGTACTCCCTCCTTTCCGGTTTATAGGGCTTATCTCAACCTTTTTGTTTTTTCCAATTTATAGGGCTCATCTCCATCTCATTTTTAGTTTTCGAGACGCATTAAATCTTTGCATGTAAGAATTAAAAAGGAACACACCAATGCATGTAATGTTTCTACTTATCTAGTGGCCAAGTATGCATGCACAGCAAATTAATCCAATTTAATGCATGAGTTTAAATGGGGTAGTTTTGTAAAGTACGAGATACATTCCTCCACTCACAAAATGCCTTGGTTGATGAAATTTCAGATTTGAGCCTTATAAACCGGAAAAGAGGGAGTAGAAGTTAATGCACCGCGCCTAAGGCTAGCCATAGTGGGGGTAACTTAGGTAGTAACTTAACACATCCCAAGACAATTTTGCTTATGTGGCAAATATGTAATGAGGAAAGAGGTGCTTGTGATAACATAATATGTTACTGTAACATAGCGCTTCCCGAGGCAATATGAGTCTATGAGCTAATAAATGAAGCAATCTATGACACGACTACTATGTTACTTTGCACTATGGAGGTAGTAACTTAGACTAGTGTCATATGCATGACACTAGTATAAGTTACTCCCCACTATGACCAGCCTAAGTGTTTTGGGATTATTTGGTTTTCGTAAGATGACTTGCAAACCTAGACGGAGGGAGTAATTAACTTGCCACATCAGACTTTATGCCTATGCGGCAGGCTTAGCACCTGTACGAGCAAGTACAATAGTGGGCTATAAGCCCGCTTACATGGCATTTTTGCATATGTGGAGGAAAGAGGCAAGGGAAAAGTGTAGGAGTGGGCTCTTATGCAAGAGCCAGCCTCTACATGGTGGAGCATTGGGAGAGGCACCTGTATACCATGGAGGTGGTCAGGAATCGGGAGAGTCACGCCGGTCGTAGCGCCGCAGTTAAAATGATAAAATGGCAGGTCAAATCATGGGGCCCACCTGTCCAACAGTAACTCGCTGTCAAATCACACAGCCCAACGTTTGCAGCAGCCTACTCCCTCATCTTCTCACGTCTCTGTCGAACCGACTAGGCGGAACTGCCCCACATACCACGCGGGAAAAGCCCCGCCCTCGACTTTTAAATAGTACAGTATACTAATATTGTATCCATGGATTGCGCCATGGAGCAAAGCCTCAAGAAAACGGCGGTACACATGTACGTAGTATACAGCACGCCCGTCACGTTCACATGGAGATGGTCGGTCGGTCTGGCACTCCGCTCTACGAATGGAACACGCGTCATATTGCGTTTGCACACACATGTGGGACCGCAATCGAGAACGGACCATAGGCACACTCCCTGGCCCCGCAAGTCGGTGAGTTAATAGAAGAGAGAGACGAGCGATAGTAGTAGAGAAGTGTTGTACAGACGTTGCTGCCTGGACGATCTTTGCATGACACGGAAGATCAGTTCATCCATGCATGTGACCAGACTCCAGCAGACACGCCTGGATTGGCTATCGTCTACATATTGTGCAGGCTGTGTTGTACAGGGCTGTAGTTCTGACGAGAAATCTAAAAAAAGGTTTCTTGTCATCTTGCAATATTAGGGGTCATGTGCTTCGGATCACTGCGAGGGTTAAACAGCGACAACTGAGTTCCTCCAAGGCGCTGGTCATTGGGGGCACATGCACGAAGACTACTCGGCTGCCATCTAGGTCAAGCTGGCTATGTCAATTAGGACATCTATCGACGGACCCCTTTTCTACGAGTTTATCTTTAATTTGAGCTTTGATCCTCGTCTAGTTTGTCCGTCGGGATTCTTGTTGTCTCCTTTGGGCAGTGATGTTATGGTTTCTTGTCAGCGGCATTTTTTCGTGTTATATGTTATAATCCAATGCTTCAGATCAAAATGACGACAACTGCGCGTCCGGGGCACGTGTATGAAGACTTCTCGACAGTCATTGACGAGGTCAAGTCGGCTCCGGTAGACAAAACAAAACTAGTACTCCACTATATAGGCAGGAGCCTCCGCACTTGCTTGCTAGTGTTGCTCTCTTCACACTGACTCGTCCTCTCCAGATCTAAACACGACAGCGGTGGCCACACACTCTCTCTCTCTGCTCACTGCTGATCATAGATCTAGCCAGATCCTCTCCGCGAGGTAAGGTGAGAAGGTGCAACGTTCACGCGGTCGTCCTCGGCGACGGCTCTTACCCACTGCCGGCGCGTCCCGATCAGCATGCCTTGCAGTTCTCTCCCAAGCACCGCTGGCTAGGGAGGGCCTCCGACCCCTTCTTCCTCACTGCCGTAGTGTGGGCAGATCCGGACTCCCGTCGCCCACCTAGCGACAGCCCGGCGACCCTCAGGTATAAGTTCCTTCGAAACCGGCCTTGCTCTACTTCCCGAGCTCCTGACGTCGCTGCATTTGTATCTTTTACTATTTCCCAAGCCCCCTCGTAGATAGGATGGATTGGCTGTTCGAAAGCCACCTAATTTTTGACTGTTAAGAGGTTAAAGTAGTTCATGCACTCGAATCTAGTACTACTTGGTTCAAACAAGGAAGAAAGGGGGTGGGGGTGGGGGATGATCTACTACCTGAATCTAGGACATGGTCGAAAGAGGAAATAATGGGGGCGAAAAGTAGCAGAGACTGGCTATCCAACTGGTCTATTGGTCTAATAGGGAAATAAAGGGAAACGCAGTACAAACTCAATATAAACTCGATCTATTGGTTGAAAAAGGAAAGAAAGTGGAGACTGGGGACAAGTCAACAGAGTAAGTCCAGCACTAGATTTGCTAGCCTCACACAGTATAAGGTGGCTATACTGAACAAAAATGGGACCAACCCAGATATCTTGTTCTGATGTTTGTTGCCCCGAGCCACTCTTATGTAATGCCACTGGTAAAATGTAGCAGTCGCACTGTTAAAAGTAAGGACACGTTAAACCAATGTTGTTTTCAATGTAATGCCTCCAGTAATATGAATCAATGGCACTTTTTATCATGTCCTGCTAAATTTCCCATTAAGATAAGTTGCTCTTTTCATTAGAAATGCAACTGTCCTGGTCTGCTTACTCTCCCGTGCCCAAATACCAACTCTGTAGCAGCTGTTAATGTAATGTTGCTGGTAAAATGAAGCAATGGCACCATTAAAGTAATGTCATATTTAACGGTTGTAATAGTTAATCCTAATGCCCACACTAATATCTAGCAATGCTGCTACTTTAGTAATTGCTACTGTCCTTGTAGGATTGCCATTCAAATAAGGAACATGCTTCTTTTCATTTGATGTATGTTTCATCACTTGTTTGTCACCCTCCTTTCCACCTTTTTTGTGCAAAGAGAGACATACATTTCACGCTTGATCTTACTTGAACTACACAAATGATATCCAAATTATAGTTGAACATTCCAGGAGCTTCACAACCAACCTTGATGTTGCTCAATTTTATTGCAACTAATGAAGAAGAAGCTCTGTGGGTTTCGTTTTCTGATGGAAATGGAACCGGGGCTGGAGCCCTTTTCTTAAAAAAATGAAGAAGAAGCTGCTAGCTCATGGGACATTGCTTCATTTTAGGTGAACTGGACCAAAAGATCCCATGAATTAAATCATCCATGTTGGTGACTGGTGTCATCCCTTCTACGATGGCGTTGACTGCAGATATGATTCCCATAACGAGGTATGTTCCTTTTTGGTCTGACCGTTTGCCAAACATCCTGCATGTTGAGTCTGCGCTTGTGCTACTGTATTGTCACTACCATGATAAAGCAGTAATGTTATTATTTTGCACCTTAATCTAGTGGCACTATTAATTTGAGGCAATGTTTTGGCACCGCTAGTGCGACCGATTTTTATTATATATCGAAAGAGGGGGTTTCCTCTGATTTCATTAAAGAAACCCTACCATAGAGAACCATTATCCGACAACATCTCAGTGTAAATGGGTAGTTATGCAACTACTACTAGACCGGACTATGTACTAGCAGGAGACAAGTTCTCCACATAAGCTAGGAAGGTAGGGGGACGCAACACTAGCTCGACCAAGTTTGGATTACAACCCAAATGCTACCACAGAAACATCAGGGGGAAGATAGAGCCAGCTTCAGCATCCCAATCTAAGTACCCCCGACCTCCATCCTTGCGACGCACGGTACACCTCGTTTGCCACCTGCTCGACCCTAGTGCCACTGATAAAATGAAGTAATAATACAGTTAAAATAGAGCGACTGTCCTCTCTATCATTTCATTTCCAATGTAGATAAATAAAGTGGTTCTTTTTGTTAGTATATGTTTCATCAACTAGTCCCATTGTTAATGTTTAAGCGTTTTTGCAAGCTGGGGTGCTTAAGTTTAGTTGATCTGCAAAAAAATAGAGATTGGAATGTCTCAAGGCCCCTCGTACTACCGCTGTACACTGATGTTCATCACTGGCAGAAGGTGTATCCGGGAGACTTGGGTCGATTTCCAGTATGAGGCGTACCGTATGAGGCGTCGCAGGGCCCATCTCGCCCTCGCAGCATGGCATACGTACTATGTTAATATCACAATATTTTCTTCTATTTATTAGTGTATGTTTCATCAACTAGTGCCACTATAAATCACGCTTTTTCATTATCTGTGCAAATAGGGTTATTCAGCTGCATTTTGGTGGAACTGCACAAATGTACGGATGGAACCGACATATATGTAGAGTGCGAGGTGCCAAGTAAAAATTACCGACACCAACCCTGCTCCATCTAAGCATTGGCATCCACCACCACCAGTGGGATGTGTGGCACTCACTGTGGACGGATCTTTCTCGACAGCAAATCCTCTAACCAAATACTAGTAGCTTAGACTTCAAAAAAATAATAGTAGCTTATATTGGCAGTTTTCTAGGGAGTACTCTTTTCTTAAAGAAGCACCAATCTATTTTTCTTTATTTGTACACAGTGTCACAACTTTGACCCAAAGGTCCAAAGCTATTTTAGGGTGATTGGTGTAGTACTCGGAGACTAATTGTAAGCATGATTTTTATTAGCTGTCACACTGATTGTAAGCATGAGCAGATGGAAGATTAGGTTAGTGCGAAGCTTACCTTAAACCCTACCTACGCCGTTGACACGAGGCGAGCGTCGAGGGAACCGTGGACATCAGCCAGGAAGTGACGTCGCGCCATCCGACCTCCTCTTGCGGTGGTAGAATGAATACTCATGTGGCTCCGGCTGGCTCTGCACCCTCACGAACGGCACACCGTAGTTGATCGATTCGTTATCCTCTGGGTGCTTGACCTTCGACCTGTACGCCCACCACCTCCGCCTGACTTTCGCCTCAGGAAAATCTGTCTGCTCCATCGCCCAGAGGAGATACTCGATGAACTCAAAGGACTGCGGCGTGACTGCCGCCGACGAGTACATCGCCGCCGTCTTCCTCTTTCGCATACATTGCCACATGGCCCTCATCGTCCTCGAAATCTCCCACACATTGTCAAACCAGTAAGGATCTCCTTCAACCTGGCTAACGTTGCCTGGTCGCCGCCGGCGATCTGCCTGATTCGCTGTTGCATCCTCTCCATAGATGTCCTTCTGAGTGGTCCGGTGCTAGCTTTGGAAGATGGGAGGTGAGATGGTGGTCTTGCAATAGAGAAGAGGGAGAGGCAAGACAGTCATTTTGGAATGGAGATGATGGACAGGAGAGGAGGTGGTTTTGCAATGGAGAAGAGGGAGAGGCGAGACAGTGGTTTTGGAATGGAGATGATGGAGAGGAGAGGTTTCCCTCCCTTTCGGTCACTGGCAGGTGGGCCCCACGCTTGGTGGGACCCACGTGTCAGTGTCTCAATGGCAGGATGGGCTACGTCAGGGGATCCTCGTCCGAGGAGAGAGGAGGTGGTTTTGCAATGGAGAAGATGGAGAGGCGAGGCGGTGGTTTTGGAATGGAGATGATGGAGAGGAGAGCAGGTGGTTTTGCACTGGAGAAGAGGGAGAGGAGCGTGCGGCAGTGATTTAGGATTGGATGAGAGGGCCGGCGCGCTGTGACTGGATCAAAATCAAAATCAATTTACCCTTCAATTAAGAAAGTGACCCCACATTAACTAGTCTCCCTTTTATTCTGGGTCATAATTGACCATGATTTTCACAAATAAAATATATGTTATACGTTGCAAAAATAATTTAATTTGAAAGTACATTCAGATACGAACCAAACGATACAATTTTTGGTGACATGCATTCACATTTTGCTTGTCAAATACAGTATGTGGTCAAACTTTGACCCAAAATACGCAAAACAAAAAATACTTCCAAGACCAGCGCCGCTCCTCTCATGTTCCAATCTAAATCCAGCGCTGCTCCTCTCCTCTTCCATTTCAAAACCACCGCCCCTCCTCTCCTGTTCCAATCCAAAACCAGCGACGCTCCTCTTCCGTTCTAATCCTAAACCAGCGCTCCTCCTCTCCTCTTCCATTCAAAAACCACTGCCGGCGAGTGAAGGTGATGTGGAGAAGTAGATCGATGGACGAGTACAACCGATATGTGAGGATCGCAGACGGCGACCCTGTGAAGCTAGCTAGGATGTTGGAGATACAGTCTTGGTTTGACAACAAGGACCAACTAGCGGCGACGGCGACATCCATGGCCAAATATCTACAACAGAGCGAAAAGGCGGCAATACTCCCGAAGGGAGTCGCGCGGGAGTACATAGAGCTTCTCCTCTGGGCTATGGAGCAAACAGATTCACCGAATCCGATCGTGAGGGAGCGGTGGTGGGAGTATCGATCCCAGATGGAGCATCCACCAGAGATTGAAGGATCGAGCATCTACAGGGTGTCGTTTGTGAGGGTGTCATGCCAGAGCGAGCCGGTGGAGTCTTCGTCGACCGAACCAAACTGCAAGAGGAGAAAAGCAGTTGGCCCAACGACACTTCCCCGCCATCCTCTCCCTCGTCGTTCACATCGTCTCACGAGGCGGCTGTCTGCCGCCGAGGAATAGGAGGGGACTGCCCCCCCAGCCCAATAGTCGGGCAGGTTGCGAATTGTCAGGAGGAGCATGGGACGGCAGTATTTGCAGGTTGTGAATTGTGTTTTGTGTTGTGTATTTTGAGAGTACTTTCAGATATGAATGTCTTTTGAATTTCAGATTTGCAGTATTAAGCATATGAACTATTTTATGAATTCTAGAGATCTATTTTTAGCACTTAAAAAAATGTAGTTTCATAGGAGTATAAAAGTGCAGACAATGTGATTCTCAGAGAAGAAACTGCTAGTTTCAGTTTTAGATAAGAAACTGCAAGTTTAGTTTTAGATAAGAAACTGCAACTATCAGAGGCAGATCATTTATATTAACACAGCCTTTTCAAACAGGGTTAACATCATGTTAGAAGTTTTATTCATGGTCGAAAATGGAAATACCAGCCAGTTAACATCATGCTGATCAACATTCATGCATAGCACGTCTTCATATGATGCACAGTCAAAAAGGTATGCTTTTTTCAAAATGCCCACACAATGTTGAGTGTGCGAAAAATAGAGAAAACGAGGGACGAAGTTTTGGCAGTTGTTGGACGTGGTGTGCTTACATGACAATGGGGACCCACATGTCAATAATGGCAGAGGCAAAAAAATTGGAGATATTTTCCCTGCATCAGGTGGAATCGAACCTGGGCGGAACAGCTGTCGGGTAGTGTCACTTGGCCACTGGGCTAGTTCAGTACTTTTGTTAAGGCACTGCCTCAGGTGGTCCGATCTCCTCCTGTGCCTTTGTGCACTCGCTGCGGCACCGCTGTCTGCCGTTGTGAACATGCTGAACAAACGAGAGGAATCTGGAAAGGACTGTACGTGGAGAGGCGGACAGTCGGGACCCACTAGGTCTATGGCCGTAAGCAAGCAAGTGCCTCATCAGAAAAATACTTCCTCCTAATGCTATACTGACGTTGGGGCCCACGGGTCTGTCAACATAGTTATATTTTTTAGGTGCTTCAACGTAGTTACTATAGGAGAAAAATTCACAACGAAGCTAGGGAGCTGGCAGGTATCATTTATTATCACTGGGGCAACAAGTATCAGCTGGGTTTTGGGCTGCCCCATCTAGGATTTCTTTTTAACATGCGCGGCCCACGACATGCCGGTTTATATTTTTTTGAGGGCCGTCATGTATCGACCGGCCTATGGACCTCCCGTCCGAGGTTTTATTTTTCCTGAAGCATCGGCAGCCCAATTTATGTATTTTTTTGAAGAAAACGCAAAGGTCTATTCTTTGCCACCAACCGGGACCAAAGGCCCTCCTGCCTGGGCTCGCCGCACCGGCCACGTGGAGGCCCATCTGTCCCGGTTCGTGTAAGAACCGGGACTAAAGGGCTAGGGCATTAGTAACGACCCTTTAGTACCGGTTCAAAAACCGGGACAAAAGGCCCTTACCAACCGGGACAGATGACCCTTTTTCTACTAGTGCACCGCTCCTCCACCCGCTACTATTCAACCAGCCCTCTTCACAGGGTCCTGTTCAACCACCCCTCCATGGGCTACTGTTCATCTAGCCCTCCACCGGTTACTGTTCCACTAGCCCTCCACCGGCTACTGTTCAACCAGGCCTCCACCGGCTACTGTTCAACCAGCCCTCCACAGGGTCCTGTTCATCCAGCCCTCCACGGGGTCCTGTTCATCCACCGGCTCGATCGATCGAAGTCCTGTTCATCCAGCGGCAACGGCCTCTACTACCACGGGATCCTGTTCATCCAACCCCCCACCGGGAACTGTTCATCCAAAGCCCCCCAACAACGCTCACTGTTCATCCAGAGGGAGCATCGATCGGCTTCAGTTAGCAGCAGTAGCGAAGGAATCACTCGGGTTCAGTTAACAGCAAGGGATCAATTGATCGCTCGGGTTCAGTAATGTGTAGCCTGCAATGCAATCGCTCGGGTTCAGTTAGAGCCCAACGCCTCGCTAGGGTTCAGTTAGAGCGCAACGCCTCGCATACACGCACGTACGTACAAGAGAAGCGCGTATCGCTTGGCCCCCAACCACCCACCGTAACCGGGAACTCCCCGATATTTTCCTCGCCCTCGCTTCTACCACGGTTTTTTCCGTCATGGACGGCCCAAAGAATGTGATGCAGCTGCGTCTCCGGCCCACCCAGTACAAAAAGCCCATTTTCTTTCATGATTTTTTGTCATAGAAGTAGGACCCCACCACATCTATGATGATACCGGGTTTTGTCCCAATTATCGTCATAGAAGTGTCATATGTATGACATAAATTTTATTCGTTCGGCCCAAAATGTCACGGATGTGTCTTTTTTTTGTAGTGTATAACGGCGAGCATAGCGCGCTGCGCCGCCTAACGGCGAGCAGAGCTTGCTGAGGGACGCGAGCAGAGGCCGGGGCAGTGATACATGGCAAATAAGACGAACTGTGCGAGCGATGTCGGAGACATCAAGCACGAATCAGATTAGAGTTGCGTGTGCGACACGTGGCATATAGTTGATCCATCAGAGCTATTTGTGATGGAATAAGCCATGTGTGTTGCGGGCAAACGCTTGCTGGTATATGACCTTAAATTTAACCAACAAAGTGTTAATGCATGTTACAAAAATTATATAACTGGAAACTATGTTCAAATATGAATCCAACGATATAATCTTTGGCGACATGCATTCGTATTTTATTAGTTAAATTCTACTTATAAACCAGACGGGGGTATAGTAGGTAATTAAAAATCGCAAACGTTTTTTATTAACCGTATGTGTATCTGTCATTTCGTCCTCCTCTCGCACGTCTTGTCACCCCGCTGCCGTAGACGGCTTCGAGCGCAAGCTTGAGCAGTGCGCGGGGCGTTCTTTTGGCCAAACGGTGGTGAGCCCATTCCCGCGCAACCGCGTAGGTTCCTGCGCAAGCTTCCCGCTCGACTCGGTGAAATCCCCCAAAATCCCAATGCTTACCAGCCTACTATATAAAATCTCACGACCGGCGAGTCCTACATCGCATTTTCCCCTCCCTCCCCGTAGCTTATCTCGTCTGCTTCTCCTACAATCGTCAATGGCACCGTTCCATCGTCGTTGCTCAGCCACTCTGCCGTCATTAGAGGACAGCTCCAACTAGGAGGCTACACCGTGCCGGCATAGTGTAGTATGCGTGGCATCCCTGTTGGGTGTGCGCGGAACATCCACCACACGCTCCGCCGCCGCCGCCCATCGGCAGCTGTTGCTAGCCGCCGTTGCCGCCACACCATCGTCGAAAGCCAGGGCCATTGCCCGCTCCACCGCCATGGCCCGAAGGCGGGAGGTGGCCGTCGTGGCCGCCACCCCACTGCCGACCATGGTGGCCATCACCCGCTCTGCCACCATGGCCCGAAGGCGGGAGGTGGTGGTCGTGGCCGCCACCCCATCTTCGGCCGCCGTGGCCGCCAGCCCACCGTCGACCGCCGGGATCATCACCCGCTCTGCCACCGCCGCCTGAAGGAGGCCCGCACATGCGTCAGCGACCTTGCGCGCTACATCGAGTTCCTGCGGGAGGAGGAGGAGCGCCTCATCGAGCACGCAAAGAGCCTTACCGCAGCCGTGGCCGCAGCACACGCCAATGCAGAGGCGAGGAATCATGAGATCTATGAGCAGTCCGGCCGCTTTGAGAGGGGTCGTCTGGAGCGGCAGAGGGCGTTCGAGCTGGTGAGCATCGCTGAACGTGCAACATCGGCAGTCACCGTATTGCAGTTGTCCAGCTCGTCGGTAGGCTCCTCCTCCTCCTCCTCTTACTAAGCGTGCTTGGCAGAGGAGAGGCTGCCGAAAGTAGTACAAAGCCCCTCCGTAGTAGTAGTATTTAGGGGCTATTTTGTCCAGTTCTTCTGATTATAGATGTGGTGGAACTATACAACCTACTTAAAATTAACTAGTATATATAGTTGAACTAGCTATTTCAGTACGTGGTTGGCAACAATTGGGGAAAAGTTTGGTCGGTTCAGCTCTCGAGTTGAACTGTTTGTATAAATTATTAAGAACGACTGCTTAATCTATGAATGGAATCTCTGCTTAATTACTGAATTTTAGTCACAAAAATTAGATAGCGCTAGTGATTTTTAGCTGCATATTTTGACAAATCATAGTGTTACAAGGATTGACAAATGGCAATGTTACTAGATCAACAAATGTTAATCTTTCCAGTTTGACAAATGGCAACATACCCAATATGACAGATGCAAATCTTACCTAATTATTTGTACGTGGTTGCACATGGGTCATCAAAAATAACCGTTTGCTTTGAAGGGGTGTACAAATCTTGCTCGACACATTTTGCTCCACTAGTTGAAGTTGTCTCCTCCAAAATTAGCTAGCTAGGTAGATGTAGCATTTAGTGAAGTGACCTATGTGGCCCTAACTAGATCTAGCTTTGTCAAGAAGAGCTTTGTCCACTTTTGATCTCCCTACATCATCATCTCCGCCGTGTGCTCGATCTCGAGACGATAGGTGATTAAAAATTCATGCTTTTGCAAGAATGGAAATATGTGTATGTGTCTGCAATATGATAATTGGGCGATATGATGGAAATTGTGTGTGTGGCATTGTGCTTTTGAGTTGCCTATGTTTTGCAGAAATGTCGATTTATTTCCGCTTCGGCGAATTCCGGGAAAACTCTAGATCTATATATATGTCCTATTTTTAGGGAAGGTCATGCCGAATTTTTGTATGACTTTGATGCATGCACACATTTTTATAATTAATTTGTCTATTATTACCGTGCAAACGTTCATGATGGTCAGTGGAACGATGGTGGACACGTGGTTGCGGTTGGCGGTGCAGGACATGAAAGAAAATAACCTGACAGCGGTTTTATGTCCGTGTCAAAAATGCAAAGGAATAGTTTGGCTCGACCCCTATGACGATGGTCGTGTCGAAGCGCACTTGCTCATGACTGGTTTCATGGATGGCTATACTCGGTGGATAATTCAAGATGAGGATGATGATGTTGAGGACGCCGATGGGGCAGGCAATGACGACACGGGGCAAGACGAAGAGATCATCGATAATGGCGGCAGGAAAGAGGCCGGACATGGCAGCGGAGAAGGGGCCGGACATGGCAGAGGAGAAGGGGCCGGACATAGTGGCGGAGAGAACGTGGACACCATGCTGCAGAGTTTGTCGGTACTAAGTTCAATTGTGCGGGACCCTCATGTTCAAGCACTGCTTTGCAAGCAGACGAGTTCTACCTCTTGAGCACTGAGTTGGTTTTCCCTTGAAGAGGAAAGGGTGATGCAGCAAAGTAGCGTAAGTATTTCCCTTAGTTTTTGAGAACCAAGGTATCAATCCAGTAGGAGGCCACGCATGAGTCCCTCGCACCTACACAAACAAATAAATCCTCGCAACCAATGCGATAAGGGGTTGTCAATCCCTACACGGTCACTTACGAGAGTGAGATCTGATAGATATGATAAGATAATATTTTTGGTATTTTTATGAAAAAGATGCAAAGTAAAGAAAGTAAAATAAAAACGGCGCCAGAAACAACTTGTTGTCGGGAGATTAATACGATGGAAAATAGACCCGGCGGCCATAGGTTTCACTAGTGGCTTCTCTCGAGAGCATAAGTATTTACGTTGGTTGAACAAATTACTGTTGAGCAATTGATAGAATTGAGCATAGTTATGAGAATATCTAGGTATGATCATGTATATAGGCATCACGTCCGAGACAAGTACACCGACTCCTGCCTGCATCTACTACTATTACTCCACACATCGACCGCTATCCAGCATGCATCTAGAGTATTAAGTTCGTAAGAACAGAGTAACGCTTTAAGCAAGATGACATGATGTACAGGGATAAACTCATGCAATATGATATAAACCCCATCTTGTTATCCTCGATGGCAACAATACAATACGTGCCTTGCTGCCCCTACTGTCACTGGGAAAGGACACCGCAAGATTGAACCCAAAGCTAAGCACTTCTCCCATTGCAAGAAAGATCAATCTAGTAGGCCAAACCAAACTGATAATTCGGAGAGACATGCAAAGATAACCAATCATACATAAAAGAATTCAGAAGATTCAAATATTGTTCATAGATAAACTTGATCATAAACCCACAATTCATCGGTCTCAACAAACACACCGCAAAAGAAGATTACATCGAATAGGTCTCCACAAGAGAGGGGGAGAACATTGTATTGAGATCCAAAAAGAGAGAAGAAGCCATCTAGCTAATAACTATGGACCCGAAGGTCTGAGGTAAACTACTCACACTTCATCGGAGAGGCTATGGTGTTGATGTAGAAGCCCTCCGTGATCGATGCCCCCTCCGGCGGAGCTCCGGAACAGGCCCCAAGATGGGATCTCACGGGTACAGAAGGTTGCGGCGGTGGAATTAGGTTTTTGGCTCCGTATCTGGTAGTTTGGGGGTACGTAGGTATATATAGGAGGAAGGAGTACGTTGGTGGAGCAACAGGGGGCCCACGAGGGTGGAGGGCGCGCCTAGGGGGTAGGCGCGCCCCCTACCTCCTGGCCTCCTGTTTGATGTCTTGACGTAGGGTCCAAGCCCTCTGGATCATGTTCGTTCCAAAAATCACGTTCCCGAAGGTTTCATTCCGTTTGGACTCCGTTTGATATTCTTTTTCTGCGAAACTCTGAAATAGGCAAAAAAACAGCAATTCTGGGTTGGGCCTCCGGTTAATAGGTTAGTCCCAAAAATAATATAAAAGTGTATAATAAAGCCCAATAATGTCCAAAACAGAATATAATATAGCATGGAACAATCAAAAATTATAGATACCTTGGAGACGTATCAAGCATCCCCAAGCTTAATTCCTGCTCGTCCTCGAGTAGGTAAATGATAAAAATAGAATTTTTGATGTGGAATGCTACTTGGCATAATTTCTATGTAATTCTTCTTAACTGTGGTATGAATATTCAGATCCGAAAGATTCAACATAAAAGTTTAATATTGACATAAAAATAATAACACTTCAAGCATACTAACTAAGCAATTATGTCTTCTCAAAATAACATGGCCAAAGAAAGTTATGCCTACAAAAT
Organism: Triticum aestivum; assembly: GCF_018294505.1. Taxonomy (NCBI): domain Eukaryota; kingdom Viridiplantae; phylum Streptophyta; class Magnoliopsida; order Poales; family Poaceae; genus Triticum; species Triticum aestivum. The sequence goes on along the minus strand of NC_057799.1, from coordinate 524,535,346 downwards.
CATATAGTCTGGCTATGCTCTATCTTCACCACACAAAATATTTAAATCATGCACAACCCCGATGACAAGCCAATCAATTGTTTCATACTTTTGACATTCTCAAACTTTTTCAATCTTCACGCAATACATGAGCGTGAGCCATGGACATAACACTATAGGTGGAATAGAACGGTGGTTGTGGAGAAGACAAAAAGGAGAAGATAGTCTCACATCAACTAGGCATATCAACGGGCTATGGAGATGCCCATTAATAGATATCAATGTGAGTGAGTAGGGATTGCCATGAAACGGATGCACTAGAGCTATAAGTATATGAAAGCTCAACAAAAGAAAATAAGAGGGTGTGCATCCAACTCGCTTGCTCACGAAGACCTAGGGCATTTTGAGGAAGCCCATCATTGCAATATACAAGCCAAGTTCTATAATGAAAAATTCCCACTAGTAAATGAAAGTGATATCATAGGAGACTCTCTATCATGAAGATCATGGTGCTACTTTGAAGCACAAGTGTGGTAAAAGGATAGTAACATTGTCCCTTCTCTCTTTTTCTCTCATTTTTTTTATTTGGGACTTTTTTCTCTCTCTTTTTATGGCCTCTTTTCTTTTCTTTTTTTTTCGTCCGGAGTCTCATCCCGACTTGTGGGGGAATCATAGTCTCCATCATCCTTTCCTCACTTGGGACAATGATCTAAAAATGATGATCATCACACTTTTATTTTCTTACAACTCAACAATTACAAATCAATACTTAGAACAAAATATGACTCTATGTGAATGCCTCCGGCGGTGTACCGGGATATGCAACGAATCAAGAGTGACATGTATGAAAGAATTATGAACGGTGGCTTTGCCACAAATACAATGTCAACTACATGATCATGCAAAGCAATATGACAATGATGGAGCGTGTCATAGTAAACGGAACGGTGGTAAGTTGCATGGCAATATATCTCGGAATGGCTATGGAAATGCCATGATAGGTAGTTATGGTGGCTGTTTTTAGGAAGGTATATGGTGGGTGTATGATACCGGCGAAAAATGCGCGATATTAGAGAGGCTAGCAATGGCGGAGGGAAGAAAAGTGCATAATCCATGGACTCAACATTAGTCATAAAGAACTCATATACTTATTGCAAAACTCTACAAGTTATCAAAGCAAATTATTATGCGCATGCTCCTAGGGGCATAGATTGGTAGGAAAAGACCATCGCTCGTCCCCGACCGCCACTCATAAGGAAGACAATCAATAAATAAATCATGCTCCGACTTCATCACATAACGGTTCACCATACGTGCATGCTACGGGAATCACAAACTTTAACACAAGTATTTCTCAAATTCACAACTACTGAACTAGCATGACTCTAATATCACCATCTCCATATCTCAAAACAATTATCAAGCATCAAACTTCTCATAGTATTCAACACACTCATAAGAATTTTTCTTTTACTAATCTTGTATGCCTATTATTGTTAAAGCAAACTACCATGCTGTTTTGTAGGACTCTCAAAATAATCTAAGTGAAACATGAGAGAACAATAGTTTCTATAAAACAAAATCACCACCGTGCTCTAAAAGATATAAGTGAAGCACTAGAGCAAAAACTATATAACTCAAAAGATATAAGTGAAGCACATAGATTATTCTAATAATTTCCGAATCATGTGTGTCTCTCTCAAAAGGTGTGTGCAGCAAGGATGATTGTGGTAAACTAACAAATAAAGACTCAAATAATACAAGACGCTCCAAGCAAAACACATATCATGTGGTGAATAAAAATATAGCTCCAAGTAAAGTTACCGATGGAAGTAGACGAAAGAGGGGATGCCTTCCGGGGCATCCCCAAGCTTTGGCTTTTAGGTGTCCTTAGATTATCTTGGGGGTGCCTTGGACATCCCCAAGCTTAGGCTCTTGCCACTCCTTGTTCCATAATCCATCAAATCTTTTACCCAAAACTTGAAAACTTCACAACACAAAACTTAACAGAAAATCTCGTGAGCTCCGTTAGCGAAAGAAAACAAAACACCACTTCAAGGTACTGTAATGAACTCATTCTTTATTTATATTGGTGTTAAACCTACTGTATTCCAACTTCTCTATGCTTCATAAACTATTTTACTAGACATAGATTCATCAAAATAAGCAAACAACACACGAAAAACAGAATCTGTCAAAAAAAGAACAGTCTGTAGTAATCTGTAACTAACGCAAACTTCTGGAACTCCAAAACATCAGCCAACATAGGACGACCTAGAAAATTTGTTTATTGATCAGCATCAATTGGAATCAATATTTTATCACGTTCTGGTGATTTTTAACAATTATTTTCGTGAACAGAAAGTTTCTGGAATTTTCTGCAAGATCAAATAACTATCATCCAAGAAGATCCTATAGGTTAAACTTGGCACAAACACTAATTAAAACATAAAAAGACATCTAACCAGAGGCTAGATCAAAGATTTATTCCTAAACAGAAGCAAAAAGCAAAAAAATAAAAATAAAATTGGGTTGCCTCCCAACAAGCGCTATCGTTTAACGCCCCTAGCTAGGCATAATAGCAAGGATAGATCTAGGTATTGCCATCTTTGGTAGGTAATCCATAAGTGGCTCTCATAATAGATTCATAAGGTAATTTTATTTTCTTTCTAGGGAAGTGTTCCATGCCTTTCTTTAATGTAAATTGGAATCTAATATTCCCTTCCTTCATATCAATAATTGCACCAATCTTTCTAAGGAAAGGTCTACCAAGAATAATAGGACATGAAGGATTGCAATCTATGTCAAGAACAATAAAATCTACGGGCACATAGTTCCTATTTGCAATAATAAGAAAATCCTTAATTCTTCCCATAGGTTTCTTAATGGTGGAATCCGCAAGGTGCATGTTCAAAGAGCAATCATCAAAATCACAGAAACCTAGCAAATCGCACAAAGTCTTTGGAATCGTGGAAACACTAGCACCGAAATCACACAAAGCATAGCATTCATGATCTTTAATTTTAATTTTAATATTAGGTTCCCATTCATCATAAAGTTTTCTAGGGATAGAAACTTCCAACTCAAGTTTTTCTTCATAAGATTGCATCAAAGCATCAACGATATGTTTGGTAAAAGCTTTATTTTGGCTATAAGCATGAGGAGAATTTAGCATGGATTGCAACAAGGAAATACAATCTATTAAAGAGCAGCTATCATAATTAAATTCCTTGAAATCGAAAATAGTGGGTTCATTAATATCTAATGTTTTGATCTCTGAATTTGATACTAGTGTTAAGGAATTTAATTATAAGGCCTAGGATTAAAGTTTCCTCTATAAGCGTTGTTACCAAAATTATTCCTACCAACAAAATTCACATCCAAAGATTCATTATTATTCTCAATCAAAGTAGACAAAGGCATATCATTAGGATCAGAAGAAACACTTTTATTAGCAAATAATTTCATAAGTTCATCCATCTTTCCACTCAAAACATTAATTTCTTCTATCGCATGCACTTTTTTATTAGTAGATCTTTCAGTGTGCCATTGAGAATAATTAACCATAATATTATCTAGGAGTTTAGTAGCTTCTCCTAAAGTGATTTCCATAAAAGTGCCTCCCGCGGCCGAATCTAAAAGATTTCTAGAAGAAAAATTCAATCCGGCATAGAACTTTTGTATAATCATCCACAAATTCAAACAATGCGTAGGGCAATTACGTATCATTAATTTCATCCTCTCCCAAGCTTGTGCAACATGTTCATGATCAAGTTGCTTAAAATTCATAATATCGTTTCTAAGAGAGATGATCTTAGCGGGAGGAAAATACTTAGAGATAAAAGCATCTTTGCACTTATTCCAAGAATCAATACTATTTTTAGGCAAAGATTAAAACCAAGCTTTAGCACGATCTCTAAGCGAAAAAGGAAATAGCTTCAATTTAACAATATCGTTATCCACATCTTTCTTCTTTTGCATATCACACAAATTAACGAAGCTATTTAGATGGTGTCGTGGAATTTTCATGGCAGATGTCCTCGAGCTAGGACTTAGTCGTGGAGCCATCGCAACTAGGAAGCTTGAAGGGGTTAATGCGGGACAAGGAACACGAGGGTTTATACTGGTTCGGCCCCTTACTATGAAGGTAAAAGCCTACGTCCAGTTGTGGTGGTATTGATTAGGGTTACGATCACCAGGGAGCTTAAACTGCTATGCCCGGCTCTTGATGAGATAGTTCTTGTCCTCAAACCGCTGCCGGGTCGTCCCCTTATATAGGGAGGCTGACGCCCAGCAGCCCTCAGAGTCCCGGCCGGCTCATAAGAGTGTCCGGCTCGGACTCTCAGTCATACTTGCCTTGCAATACAAGTTCTACCATAATAACGATTGTAACTACGGGCCTTAAGCCATATCCGGGTCTTAAGCCCATCTCTGGCCCATCGTCTTCAAGCTTGGCTCCGGGCTTCTGGTAATGACCATTAGAGTAACCCGGCCCCTCCTGGCGGGTGACTCTAAGGTCTATATCCTCAACATTAGTCCTCAGATTGATTTGAGCCGGCTCATGTCAATCTTCAACTCTTCCGACAGAAAAAATCTCCGGCTTACCTTTCATGTGAAGGCCATAACCCGGCGTGACGTCATCCTCTGGACTCCGGATAATCCGCCGTGACGTCATCTTCCATTAAGCCCTTTTTTACTCCACCAGATCCGCAACGGATCTTTGCTTTTAGTGTCATCTCGAAGATCGAGGCGTTGTGGGGGGAGATAACCATGCCACGGTCTCATTGATTCTCGCGCCCGCTTTATGAGCTCGCCTTATAAATAGGCCAGCCCGACGGGCTTCTCTGTCACCCTTCTTCCTCCTCGCGCCACTGCCTCTCTGCCTGAGCTCGCACTCCGCCGCCGTCGTCTCGCCTCCGGTCTTCGTCAACCTTGGCCGCTGCATCACCCTGACTCGGACCAGACAAACAGCGGTGACTCCCGCACCTTTTCAGCTCCGGTAAGTCCTCACTGCCCCGTAGAGTAGATCTGCAGTAGGGTTCATCCACGTTCTTCGTGTTCGTCACCATTGCCCGCAAGTTTCGGTAGTTCTCCTAGGTACCGCTTCTGTTGATCTTAGATCTGTATAGACTTGCTGCAGTAGATATTTAGCACCCATTTTACATGCAAACAAACTTCTTTCCACTGCATAGAGTCCTCCTTCGAGCTCAAGAACTCCCCTACGTCCGTATTTTAGGTCTAGAAAATTTTCCTTGGATCGACCATTTTGATCCAAATTTTTTACTGTGATGTGTGAAACCCGTTTTACCGCACTTAGTAAAAATTGTAACCATTGAATCTTGGCAGCTTACAATTCTGGTTTAAAGAAACCACGCGCCGTAGAATCCTCCGGCTTAACTGTGGTAAGGCCGTAGATAATCAACTTATTCTGAATGCCCCTGCGTCTTAAATAACCCACTGTACCTGAGTATATATCATTAGTCCCCTTCATAAGCCGCCACCTTAGTTTCGAACTGTAGATCTCCGGCTTATAATTAACCCGGACATTTTTTCCTTGTTGTCATAGACTGCCACCTTTCACCATGCCTCCCAAAGCTCCCATCACTTGCAACTGGATGAGGTCCAATGTGACCAACGAGACCCTAGCTGATTTTGTTAAGTCAGGATATCTGCCCAAGAAAGACATCATGTCCTACCGTGCCCCTGACCCGTCAGAAGAAAGGCCACAGCCAAAGGATGGGGAGGTAGTGATTTTTGCGGATCACATGAGCCGGGGCTTCGCACCGCCCGGCTCAAAGTTTTTTAGGGACGTGCTCAATTTCTTCGACTTGCAGCCCCAAGACATAGGACCCAACTCAGTGTCCAACATCTGCAATTTCCAAGTCTTCTGGGAGGTTTACCTTGGAGAAGAGCTTAGTCTGCTGCTCTTCAGAGAGCTTTTTTACTTAAACCGCCAAAATGAGTGCGCCAATGGGCCAAGTCTGGAGTTAGGTGGTATCTCCATCCAGCGGCGCAGGGACTGCCTGTTCCCTTACGCAGAGCCGCCGAGCCACCCAAAGGACTGGAACATGACTTGGTTCTACTGCCAAGACACGTCCCTGGCTGATGAAAGCCCGCTGCCTAGCTTTCGCCCAACACGTCTGGGGCCGACTCACCCACTGTCGGACAAGCTGACTCAAGCGGAGCGCCAGCCTCTACTCCCCACTATCAACAAGATCAAGGCTCTCCTGGGCAATGGTCTGAACGGAATCGACTTGGTCCGGGTCTGGATCTCATGGCGGGTGATCCCATTGAGCCGCCGCCCCGGCTTAATGTGTGAGTACACAGGACGAAAGGATGATCCTCAGAGACACAGCCGCAATGATCTTCCAGAAGACGTTGCAGAGGAAATGACCAAGGCTCTCTTGAACGAGAGCCTGGCAGACTGTGGAAGGACCGGGCTAGCCCCCTTCTGCAAGACCAACCCAGCCCCAGCGGTAAGCCGCTGACTTATCTCTTTATCTTCTTCTGCATATAACCTTCATCTGAAGCATTTTTAAGAATTCATCATTGTGTTTTCCAGGCTGATGATAAGTTCTGGCGGGTCAAATATGACCATGAGGCGGCCAAGAAGGCCAGGAAAGCGAAGAAAGCCGCCAAGAAAGCCGCCCCTCGCAAAAAGGGAAGCAGACCTACTGCTTCGGAGCTGATGCAATTAAGCGACAGCTCCGAGTCAGAGGTAACCCCTAAGCTTTTAAGTTCTTGCTGTATTTGTTGTTTGCTACTGTCCGCCTTATCAACACTTGCTCATTGATAGTATGACACCGGCGCCAGTAACCCGGTGGTTGAAGAGGTAATGTCACTTTCCTCCGACTCGGAGCCCTTGCCACAGCTGAAAGTCCGAAGGGTAACCCGGAAAGTAAGCTTTTCACATCCTTTAGATTATCAAGACCCTCAATTTATTTTGAAGCGACAGGTTCATGAAAGCCGGCGTCACACCCGGACCAACAAGGACACCGATCTCTCCGCCGGGTTACCTGACGCAACAAGGAAGCGTCGAACTGAGGTTTTTTCCCACTTGTACCCTTTTCATCCGTTGGCAGGTGTTATCAGTCAACCTCTCAATTCCTCTGACTCCAATTATCAGGAGACCTCCCCCTCTTCGGGCGACTCCATGCAGTCGAGTCTTCCGAGTTTCAAGACCGCGCCCGGGTAATGACAACCATCCCACATTATATTTGTCTATACTTACTCTTTGTGTGCTTAACACTTCTTGTCCTTTCAGTGCCCAGGCAAAACTCACCAAAAGAGCAAAGAAGACCAGATCAGCCGGAGTGCCGGATTTGCCTGAACCGGAGGTGACGGTCCAAAACCCGCCAGCTGCCTCCGCCCCCGAAGCCACCACTCCAATGGACACGGCGCCTGAAGAAGCTTCTGTTGACCCGGTGGCCTCCGGCTCGGCTCCACCAGCAGACGACCCGGACGTGGTAATCACCCGGATGGAGTTCGTTGAGCCGGGAAGACCTACCGTGCTGGCCAAGTGCTCCGCTAAGGGGGAGTTGCTGCAGCCCCACCGGGTGAACCTGGACCTCTCCGACTACACCAACTTAAGCATTGGAGAGCTCGTCTCTGGCTACATCAGCCAAGTGCACAAGAGCCGGGACGCCGAGGTTGCCATGATGACCCAGATCCAGCAGAAGTCTGAGGTAACATCCTTTTGCCCTCCGACTTACTGCATAATTTACCTTTACCATACTAGCCCCCAAGTCAACAACTTATGATTGAATATGTTGTAGACTTAGGTTCCGGCTTACTCCATTGAACCGACAGTTTGTAGATAGACACGTTCAATATGCATTAGCCCCCAAGTGCCAAGTGTCTTTGCTTGGAAAACGCTTGGGACTTATATAATAACTGTTCATGCCATAACCCAAAAATTTATGCAGGCTGTTGGCAAGAAGCTAGAGGCGGACCTTGCGGATCTCAAGAGCCGGCTGAAGACGCAGGAGATGGAGACCCGGAAGGCAAACGCCAAGTTTGTATCCAGCATCGCCGCTCAAGAGAAGCTGAAGACAGAATTTGATGCTGAGCGGAAAGCCCGGGCCGAGGAGAAGGCCGCACTGGTGACCCGGGCGGAACAGGCGGAAAAGGCTCTCTCTGAGAAGACCGCCGAGCTCTCCGGCCTAAAGCGCCAGGTTTCCCAAATGGTGGCCGCCATCTTCGGTAAGTCGCCTCACCGACTTTCAGTAAGTTTAAAGTGTTTATATCTCATGATTCATCCTTGTCACCGGCTTATCTGATTCTGTTAAACAGGTCCCAGAAGTGCCAACCTCAACCAGAGCGTGGTCACCAAGCTAAAGGCCGTGTATACCCTGGTGGAGCAGCTCTACACCGGGTCACAGCGTGCCTTAACTATGGTGGCCCTATCCAATGAGGTGCCGACTCACCTGGCAGAAGTCCTGCGCCGGCTCGCCGTTCTGCCTCAGCGGATCCAAGAGCTGCGACGGGCTTCTGCAAGAGCCGGAGCAATCGCCGCGCTGAGCCGGGCCAAGGCATTCCTGCCGGAGTTAGACCCGGCGGACATCGCCCTTGGCTATCCAAGCCTGAAGGAAGACGGCTCAGCTTTCGATCAGAAGGACTTCGCGGCGTGCGTGAAGGCTGTACGCCCGGTGGCCACCCTTATCGGGAACGACACCGATCTGACCAAGTACCAGCCGGGTTATGATACGGAGAATCAGAGGATTCCAACCCCTCGCTATGAAGCCCTCAACCTGATCCCGCCGGCTCGTCAGCACACGTTCGCCCCGGAGATTGACCCGGCCGGGTTAATTGACGAAGAAGCCCAATTCGAAGCTCTCAGCGGCATCGACTGGAAGTCATCAACCTTCCAGGTCTTGGGATCAGCCGGAGGAGAGGATAGGAACGAGCCGGAGACTTCAACTCAGCAGGCATCATAACTCGGCTGGAGGTTTACCAAACAATGTTCCACCCTTTTAAACTTGATGAGCTTTGTAATAGAGTAGGTGCAACAGTTCATCTCTGCCGTGCCATCGTGCACGTATTGAATGCGAAAGTCTTTTGAAGTTGCCTTTTTGATATTTCTCCGGGTCATAATCAATCCTTTGTTTTTCTTAACCTCAAAGAGGTGCCTTTAATTATCCTGCATAGAGGGGCAAATCACAAGTCTCGAGGCGGCTTACCGTCCGGAGAGTCATACATTTTAGATAACCCGGAATATGAATCAAAAAGGACTTGTCTTCAATAGTATCCTGAATACAACCGTAATAACACACTTAGCAACCTGTAAGCATACTTCAGGTTTAGATAACCCGGGTAACGAGGTTGGTACCTTAACTCCGATTTACTTGCCTTAATGACACACATGGTGTTCAACTAACACTGTAAACCAAAGTTAAGCCGGCAGAGTGAGATCCGGCCGTGCATACCTTGACATAATCAGAGTAAACTTGTAATAAAGCAGGAAAGCTTAGGGGCTTCCGGTTTGAATACGACCAGAGACCCGGCCCAAAGGGGTTAAGCTAAGATTCGGATACAATCATATAGCCCCCAGTGGGTGTGGCGATGCCAATCAAAAGGGTACCGACAGCTATGTTCTCTTCGGTTCGAATACGACCCATGTTTGAACAGGAAGCCCCCAAGTGATTTTAAGAATTGTTTAACGACGCTGATTCGAATACGATCCACGTCGGTTCTCAGAGGGGTTAAACTATGATTCAAATTTGACCAAAGGTAACCTCCCAATGAGCTCGGCACTTTGCCAATCAAATGGGTATCGACAGCTATGTTCACTTTGGTTCGAATACGACCCATGTTTGAACAGGAAGCCCCCAAGTGACTTTACTGCCTACGGCTAGATTCGAATACGATCATAAACCGGATACTCCTTTAAGTCATCATGTAATATTGCAATAAGAACAACACATGCATATTTGGAGGAGAAAAAAGGACAGAGGTCCTGCTTTATTGCTTATCATAATATACACATGGCGGAGAGAAATATGTACACCACGAGAGCCGGTGGCTCAAGTGTAGTAAGGCCGAAGCTGAGCTATGTTCCATGGCCGACGGGTTTCTTCCACCGAATTACGTGAATCTTTGTGCTCCCGAATGTCAATGAGGTAATATGACCCGTTGTGCAAGTTCTTGCTGACCACAAAGGGCCCTTCCCAAGGTGGGGATAACTTGTGTGCATCTGTTTGATCCTGGATGAGCCGGAGCACAAGGTCGCCTTCCTGGAAGACCCGGGATTTGACCCGACGGCTATGATAACGGTGCAGGTCTTGTTGGTAAATCGCTGAACGGGCTGCTGCCACATCACGCTGTTCGTCCAACAAGTCAAGAGCATCTTGGCGCGCCTGTTCATTATCTGTCTCAACATAAGCCGCCACGCGAGGTGAGTCATGACGGATGTCACTAGGGAGGACTGCCTCCGCTCCATAAACCATGAAGAAAGGCGTAAAACCTGTAGACCTGTTAGGAGTAGTGTTGATGCTCCATAACACGGAGGGCAACTCCTCTACCCAACAACCCGGCGTCCGCTGCAAGGGGACCAAAAGCCGGGGTTTGATACCCTTCAGAATCTCCTGATTAGCTCTCTCAGCTTGACCGTTGGATTGAGGATGAGCCACGGAGGAAACATCAAGTCGGATATGCTCTCGTTGACAAAACTCCTCCATGGCACCTTTGGAAAGATTGGTGCCATTGTCAGTTATAATGTTGTGTGGAAAACCAAAGCGAAAGATCACCTTTTTCATAAACTGAACCGCCGTGGCTGCATCACACTTGCTAACTGGCTCCGCTTCAACCCACTTGGTAAACTTGTCAACTGCCACCAAGAGGTGGGTCTTCTTATCCTTGGACCTTTTAAAGGGTCCAACCATATCAAGCCCCCAAACCGCAAAGGGCCAAGTGATTGGGATCATCCTCAGCTCCTGAGCCGGCACGTGAGCCCGTCGTGAGAACCTCTGGCAACCATCACATTTACTGACCAAGTCCTCTGCATCAGCATGAGCCGTCAACCAATAAAAACCATGACGGAAAGCCTTGGCCACAAGGGACTTTGAGCCGGCATGATGGCCACAATCACCCTCATGGATCTCACGCAAGATCTCTTGACCTTCCTCAGGGGAGACACAACGCTGAAATGCTCCTGTAACACTGCGATGATGCAACTCACCATCGATAACAATCATTGACTTAGCCCGCCGGGTTATTTGCCTGGCCGAAGTTTCATCCTCAGGCAACTCGCCCCGGGTCATGTAAGCCAGATATGGCATTGTCCAGTCTGGTATGATATGGAGAGCCGCCACCAGTCGCGCCTCCGGGTCAGGGACAGCCAAGTCTTCCTCCGTAGGCAATTTAACCGAAGGGCTATACAGGACGTCCAGGAAAGTGTTAGGCGGCACCGGCTTTCGCTGAGAGCCTAGCCGGCTTAGAGCATCAGCCGCCTCGTTCTTCCTGCGATCAATGTGCTCTACTTGGTAGCCCTGAAAATGCCCAGCAATGGCATCAACTTCGCGGCGATAAGCCGCCATTAGAGGGTCCTTAGAGTCCCACTTGCCTGATACTTGTTGAGCCACCAAGTCTGAGTCACCGAAGCACCTTACCCGGCTCAAGCTCATCTCCTTAGCCATCCGAAGACCGTGGAGCAAGGCCTCGTACTCAGCCGCATTGTTAGTGCAAGGAAACATCAATTGTAGCACATAATGGAACTTGTCACCTTTAGGGGAAGCCAATACAACGCCAGCCCCCGAGCCCTCCAACTGCCTGGACCCATCGAAGTGAATAGTCCAATACGTGTTATCCGGCTTTTGCTCGGGCACTTGTGACTCTGTCCAATCATTGATGAAATCCACCAGGGCCTGAGATTTAACAGCAGTGCGTGGCACATATTTGAGACCATGAGGTCCAAGTTCTATAGCCCACTTAGCAATTCTCCCTGTGGCCTCTCTGTTTTGAATGATATCACCAAGGGGGGCAGAACTGACCACAGTGATGGGATGACCCTAAAAATAATGCTTAAGTTTCCGGCTCGCCATGAACACACCATACACAAGCTTCTGCCAATGCGGGTACCGCTGCTTGGACTCAATGAGCACTTCGCTGACATAATAGACCGGCCGCTGAACCGGATGCTCCTTACCCTCCTCCTTGCGCTCCACCACAATAGCCACATTGACGGCTCGTGCGTTTGCCATCGCATACAGTAGTAAGGGCTCCTTATCAACCGGAGCCGCAAGGACTGGGGGCTCTGCCAGCTGCTTCTTCAAATCCTCAAAGGCGGTATTAGCTGCATCATTCCAGACAAAGTTATCAGTTTTCTTCATCAACTGATATAAGGGCATGGCCTTCTCACCCAAACGGCTTATAAACCGGCTCAAAGCAGCGATGCGACCCGCCAAGCGCTGAACATCATTTATACACGCCGTCTTGGCCAGGGAGGTGATGGCCTTGATCTTCTCCAGGTTAGCCTCAATGCCTCTGTCAGAAACCAAGAAACCCAAGAGCTTGCCTGCAGGAACACCAAAGACACACTTGGCCGGGTTAAGCATCATCTTATAGACCCGGAGATTATCAAAGGTTTCCCTTAAATCATCTATCAGGGTTTCCTCTTTTATGGACTTAACCACAATATTGTCCACGTAAGCGTGAACATTGCGCCCAATCTGTTTATGAAGACAGTTCTGTACACAACGCTGGTAAGTCGCCTGTGCACACTTGAGTCCAAAGGGCATAGACACATAGCAGAAGGCTCCAAAGGGAGTAATGAATGCCGTCTTCTCCTGGTCCTTAACTGCCATCTTAATCTGATGATATCCGGAATAAGCATCCAAGAAACTTAAGCGTGCACAACCTGCCGTAGCATCAATGATTTGATCAATACGGGGGAGGGCAAAAGGATCAGCCGGACACGCCTTGTTCAAGTCCGTGTAGTCCACACACATCCGCCAGGTGCCGTTCTTCTTGAGTACGAGCACCGGGTTAGCTAACCACTCTGGGTGAAAGACTTCCACGATAAACCCGGCCGCCAAGAGCCGGGCCACTTCTTCACCAATAGCTTTCCGCCTCTCTTCATTAAACTGCCGAAGGAACTATCTGACCGGCTTAAATTTCGGATCAACATTGAGAGTATGCTCAGCGAGTTCTCTAGGTACACCTGGCATGTCAGAAGGTTTCCATGCGAAGATGTCCCTATTCTCACGGATGAACTCGATGAGCGTGCTTTCCTATTTTGGATCCAGATTGGCACTGATGCTAAACTGCTGAGATGAATCTCCTGGAACAAAATCAACAAGCTTAGTTTCATCAGCCGACTTGAATTTCATCGCCGGCTCACTCTCCGTAGTCGGCTTTTTCAGAGATGTCATATCTGTTGGGTCAACATTGTCCTTGTAAAACTTCAACTCCTCTGTAGCACAAACAGACTCTGCATAAGCCGCGTCGCCTTCCTCACACTCCAGAGCCACTTTTCGGCTGCCGTGAACCGTAATGGTCCCATTGTGACCCGGCATCTTGAGCTGTAAGTACACATAACACGGCCGTGCCATAAATTTGGCGTAAGCCGGCCGTCCAAATATAGCATGGTACGGACTTCTTATCTTGACCACCTCAAAGGTCAATTTCTCCACCCTGTAGTTGTTCTCATCACCAAAGGCCACTTCCAATTCGATCTTGCCAACTGGATAAGCCGACTTACCAGGCACTACACCATGGAAGATAGTGTTTGATTGGCTGAGGTTCTTATCAACCAACCCCATACGGCGAAAGGTCTCATAATAGAGGATGTTGATGCTGCTGCCTCCATCCATGAGCACCTTTGTGAACTTATATCCTCCCACTTGAGGAGCCACCACTAAGGCCAAGTGGCCCGGGTTATCCACCCGGGGAGGGTGATCCTCCCTACTCCACACTATAGGCTGCTCAGACCACCGCAAGTAGCGTGGAACGGCCGGTTCCACAGCATTCACAGCCCTCTTGTGAAGCTTCTGATCTCGTTTGCACAGACTAGTGGTAAACACATGATACTGTCCACCACTATGCTGCTTTGGATTGTTCTGATAACCCCCTGCTGCTGTTGATGACCCTGGCCTGACTGCTGATTAAAGCCCCCTTGACCGTTCTGAGGACCGGAATTTGAGCCGCCGCCCGGGCCATGAAAGCCGCCGGCGCCTGAGCCGCCGCCCGGGCCATTGTAATTTTTAAAAGCCTTCATGATTGCACAATCCTTCCACAGATGAGTCGCCGGCTTCTCTCTAGAGCCATGCCTTGGACAAGGTTCATTCAACAGCTGCTCCAGCGTCGGACCTGACCCGCCGCCTCGGGGAGGGGGCCTCCCCTTGCGTCGCTGGTTATTACCTTGTGAGCTGGCGTTGGCTACAAACTCTAGGCTGCCATCAGCCTTGCGCTTGCCTCCTCCTTGGTTCCCCGGGTTAAACTGAGGACCCTTGCCATTGCCGTTCTTCTTTCCCTTCCCTGTCCTTTCATCATCTGAAGGGGGATCCTTGGTACCATCAGAATCGGCATACTTGACAAGAGCCGCCATTAGTGTACCCATATCACTGCAGTCGCGCTTAAGTCGCCCGAGTTTCATCTTCAGGGGCACAAAACGACAATTCTGCTCCAGCATTAAAACCGCTGAGCCGGCATCCATCTTATCAGACGAGTGTATGATCTCCTTGACCCGGCGAACCCAATGTGTCGTAGACTCACCCTCCTGCTGCTTACAGTTAGTCAAATCCACAATTGACATAGACTGCCTACAGGTATCTTTGAAGTTTTGGATGAACCGGGCTTTCAGCTCAGCCCAAGACCCAATGGAATTCGGTGGTAGCCCTTTCAACCAAGTGCGGGCAGTCCCATCTAACATCATGGTGAAATACTTCGCCATGGCCGCCTCACTGACCTCCAGCAGCTCCATAGCCATCTCATAACTCTCGATCCAGGCCGCGGGTTGTAGGTCAGCTGTGTAATTAGGCACCTTCCTAGGGCCCTTGAAGTCCTTAGGTAGACGTTCATTACGGATAGCTGGCACTAAACAAGGGACACCCCCGGTCCTGGTAGGGATACCCACGTCGATGGAAGTCGTCGGATAAGCCGGGGGGGTCTGGTAAGCCGTCAATTGAGGCACTTGCTCCGCCTCCTGCCGCGCTTTGTCCTGGTCTGCTGCGTAAAAGGCTCCATTATGAGCCGGGCCATGGCCAGGGGGCGGGTCATGGCGTCGGACGTTACTTGAGCCGGTTGCTGAGACCATGTGCCGGCTGTAACTCGGGCTCTGGCCTGGACGAGGGGTCGAGTGGATCCTTTCCCGGCTGTAGGAGTACGCCTCTTGCTGTGCCAGTGCTGTCTGAAGGAGTTCCCTGACCCGGCGGGTTTCAATAGCCGTCGGAGAGTCGCCGTCAACTGGGAGAGCCGCCAGCCGTGCTGCCGCAGCGACCATGTTCTCCAGCGGGTTATTATAATGACCCGGGGGTATTGGCACGTACTGAGGCGGGGCAGGGGGCACCTGGGGAGGCCCCATCACTCGTGGTTGAGTAAGGGGTCCGGACCCGGGCGCTATGACCCCTGGCGGGTTACTAGACCCTGCAGCTGGCGTGTTGAAGAGGTTGTGTGGATCGTAAACCGGAGGGAGCCGAGATTGGGTCTTTTGATACCTCCTTCTCATGACCTCATTGGCTGCGTTCTGATCCATCATGAGTTGGAAGGATTGCGCCTGGATCAGCTGAGTTTGCGCATCGAGAGCCGCCCTCTCCGCAGCCAGCCTGACCCCTTCCGCTGCAAGATCGTCTTTAGCCTTCACTAGATCCAATTTTAACTGTGCCACCTCCGCGTCATGCCGAGTTTGATCCGCCGGGTCAACCGTGGCGGTTAACAGGGCTGTCATCTTGTCCGTGAGATCCATCAGCACCTGAGCCGGAGAAGGCACCGGGTTTCCCGTTCCAGCAGCGGGGTTCTGCACAGGCTGCGCACCAGCCATAAAAACTCCAACCTGACTTGGCGGCTCAAACAGGTCCGGAATACTGTCACCATTGGAACAACCCATGAGCCTGCCATCCTGAAGTTGGTACAACGAGTTTGACTCATCGGTGGCCGACTCGCCGTCAGAGCCGGCGGCCGTCTCATCACCAGACCCGGATCGATCAGAGAGTCCTCCATGGATACACCCCACAAAAGCATGCCTTAAGGCACGCCGGGCCCGGGCGGGTCGCGCAAGCTGAGCCGTCTCGATGAGATCGGCGCAGAGACCCGGCTCAGGGCCCGGTTCACCAATCTTGCCAATGAAAACATGAATTCCGCCGAAGGGGACCCGGTACCCGTACTCAATTGAGCCGGCGTCGGGGCCCCAGTTTGCATCGTCGATGTAGAGCTTGCCGCGACGACTCTTGGTCATCCGGCCCATAGCGTATCCCTTGAGCCCTTCGAAGCTGCCCTTCAAGAACTCAAATCCACCGTGCGCTGGCCCCACGGTGGGCGCCAACTATCGTGGAATTGTCACGGCAGATGTCCTCGAGCTAGGACTTAGTCGTGGAGCAATCGCAACTAGGAAGCTTGAAGGGGTTAATGCGGGACAAGGAACACGAGGGTTTATACTGGTTCGGCCCCTTACTATGAAGGTAAAAGCCTACGTCCAGTTGTGGTGGTATTGATTAGGGTTACGATCACCAGGGAGCTTAAACTGCTATGCCCGGCTCTTGATGAGATAGTTCTTGTCCTCAAACTGCTGTCGGGTCGTCCCCTTATATAGGGAGGCTGACGCCCAGCAGCCCTCAGAGTCCCGGCCGGCTCATAAGAGTGTCCGACTCAGACTCTCAGTCATACTTGCCTTGCACTACAAGTTCTACCATAATAACGATTGTAACTACGGGCCTTAAGCCATATCCGGGTCTTAAGCCCATCTCTGGCCCATGGTCTTCAAGCTTGGCTCCGGGCTTCTGGTAATGACCATTAGAGTAACCCGGCCCCTCCTGGCGGGTGACTCTAAGGTCTATATCCTCAACAGATGGGTAGCGGCATCTTCACTAGGAAGGCCGGCGAATTGATCTTTCATGACAAGATTCAACAAAGCAGTATTGATTTCACAAGATTCAGTATCGGTAAGAGGAGCAAAGTAAAGAAAGTAAAATAAAAACGGCGCCAGAAATAGCTTGTTGTCGGGAGATTAATATGATGGAAAATAGACCCGGGGGCCATAGGTTTCACTAGTGGCTTCCCTCGAGAGCATAAGTATTTACGGTGGGTGAACAAATTACTATTGAGCAATTGACAGAATTGAGCATAGTTATGAGAATATCTAGGTATGATCATGTATATAGGCATCACGTCCGAGACAAGTAGACCGACTCCTGCCTGCATCTACTACTATTACTCCACACATCGACCCCTATCCAGCATGCATCTAGAGTATTAAGTTCATAAGAACAGAGTAACGCTTTAAGCAAGATGACATGATGTAGAGGGATAAACTCATGCAATATGATATAAACCCCATCTTGTTATCCTTGATGGCAACAATACAATACGTGCCGTGCTGCCCCTACTCTCACTGGGAAAGGACACCGCAAGATTGAACCCAAAGCTAAGCACTTCTCCCATTGTAAGAAAGATCAATCTAGTAGGCCAAACCAAACTGATAATTCGAAGAGACTTGCAAAGATAACCAATCATACATAAAAGAATTCAGAAGATTCAAATATTGTTCATAGATAAACTTGATCATAAACCCACAATTCATCGGTCTCAACAAACACACCACAAAAGAAGATTACATCGAATAGATCTCCACAAGAGAGGGGGAGAACATTGTATTGAGATCCAAAAAGAGAGAAGAAGCCATCTAGCTAATAACTATGGACCCGAAGGTCTGAGGTAAACTACTCACACTTCATCGGAGAGGCTATGGTGTTGATGTAGAAGCCCTCCGTGATCGATGCCCCCTCCGGCGGAGCTCCGGAACAGGCCCCAAGATGGGATCTCACGGGTACAGAAGGTTGCGGTGGTGGAATTAGGTTTTTGGCTCCGTATCTGGTAGTTTGGGGGTACGTAGGTATATATAGGAGGAAGGAGTACGTCGGTGGAGCAACAGGGGGCCCATGAGGGTGGAGGGCGCACCTGGGGGGGGGGGGGTAGGCGCTCCCCCCTACTTCGTGGCCTCCTGTTTGATGTCTTGACGTAGGGTCCAAGGCCTCTGGATCACGTTCGTTCCGAAAATCACGTTCCTGAAGGTTTCATTCCGTTTGGACTCCGTTTGATATTCTTTTTCTCAGAAACTCTGAAATAGGCAAAAAACAACAATTCTGGGCTGGGCCTCCAGTTAATAGGTTAGTCCCAAAAATAATATAAAAGTGTATAATAAAGCCCAATAATATCCACAACAGAATATAATATAGCATGGAACAATCAAAAATTATAGATACGTTGGAGACGTATCAACGAGTACTAAGAGAGCTACTTCTAGAGAGGAGGCTAAGCTGCAGCAACTTGTGGTAGACTCGAACACTCCATTGTATGATGGTTGCAATCCTGAGGTGACCCGCTTGAGTGTCACACTCCAACTCTTGAAGACGAAGGCTAAAAACAAATAGACCGACACTAGCCTCGATGAGCATCTCAAGTACCTAAAGGATGTTCTTCCCGCGGGGAATCTATGTCCTACTAGTGTGGATGAGGCCAAGAAGATCGTGTGCCCTCTTGATCTGCCGCACGTTAGATACCATGCATGCATTAATGATTGCATAATTTATCGGAAGGAGCACATGGAAAAAACAAGCTGTCCGGTGTGCAATGCTTCTCGATACAAGAAGGCCGGGAAGAAATGTCCCCAGAAAGTAGTATGGTAATACCGATCACTCCTCGTCTCCAGCGGTATTTCGTAGATCCCAAGGAAGCAAAGCTCATGCGCTGGCACACGGAGAGGAAGAAGCCCGACGATGGAGATGATCCGAAGCTGAGACACGTCAAGGATGGAAGCCAGTGGAGAGCGTTGAACGGCTTCTATCAGTATTTTGAATGTGAAGCAAGGAACATCGTGCTCGGCGCGTGTACCGATGGCATGAATCCGTTTGGCAACCAGAACACCAACCATAGCACATGGCCTGTGTTTGTATGGATGTACAACCTCCCCCCTGGTTGTGCATGAAGTCGAAGTACATTCACATGAGCATCCTGATTCAAGGGCCAAAACAACCAGGAAATAATATTAATCTGTATCTGGGGTTACTTCAAGAGGAGTTAGACACGTTATCGAAAACACCGGCCAACACATGGGACGCCAGCAAAGGTGAGTATTTCTACATGAGAGCCGCGCTGATCACGACGGTGCACGACTATCTCGGTTACGGATATGTCGCAGGCCAGGTGTGCCATGGAAATTGCGGATGCACGCGGTGCATGGATGATACGACGTCTCAGCAGCTAACGTCAAGGAGAGATGGCGGGTCTGGGAAAATCGTGTACATGGGGCATCGAAAATGGCTCGAACTGGACGACCCGTGGAGAAACCGTTGAGATCTATTCAATGGTCACGTTGAGCATCGAGGCCCTCCATGTAAGCGGAGCAGCACCGAAATCGATGAGCTGTTGAAAAACTGGGAATAGTGCCCCACGCCAGGAAAGACGATGAAAAAGGCGCCGGAGCCGCTTCTGAATGTATGGAAGACGAGGTCTATGTTCTGGGACTTGGAGTACTGGCACAAACTCGATACACCTCATTGCCTTGATCAAATGCATATCTGTAAGAATGTTCTTGAGAGCTTGCTCGCGACACTGATGAACATGCCGGATAAGACCAAGGATGGGCCGAAGGCAAGAAAAGACTTGCAAGATTTAAATATCAGGGAAGATATGCACATGCCGCCCCGTAAAAAGTCAGACAAGACAAAGACGGAGACAGAGGCGCGGGAGAAGAAGGGCAAGAAAGTAAAGGAAGAGGATTATTGCCCCCTTCTTCCTTGACCTTAAGTCAGGCTAAGATCGATCAATTCTTCGAGTGCCTTACCGGAGTCAAAGTTAGTTCCGGTTACTGTGGCAAGATAAGCAGATATCTAGACACGGACAAGAAAAGGTTCAGCGGGATGAAGTCCCATGACTGTCATGTGATGATGACGCAGATTCTACCTGTTGCCCTTAGAGGGATAATGGACAAGCATGTCCGTGACACGCTTATTGGTCTCTGCAACTTTTTCGACGTCATCTCTCGAAAGTCGATCAGTGTGAAGCAGCTCCAAAGGCTACAGGAAGAGATTGTTGTGATACTGAATGAGCTTGAGATGTACTTCCCGCCCACGTTCTTTGACGTCATGGTGCATCTATGTGTCCATATTATGGACGACATAATAAACCTGGGGCCGTCATTCCTGCACAACATGATGTCGTTTGAGAGGATGAATGGGATCATCAAAGGATTCGTTCGTAACATGTTTCGTCCGGATGGAAGCATCGTCCAGGGCAATCTGACACAAGAGTGCATCTCTTTCTGCGAGAATTTTCTATATGGCGCAGACCAGCCGCCTGGTGTTGGTGTTGGTTTGCCCGTTAACAAGCACGATGGGAGGCTCGAAGGAGAAGGTCACTCCAACGGTCGCAGGGAACTGCACGTGGCATACTCAGATCGACGCAACGACTTTGACAGAGCAAACTTGGTAGTGCTACAACAGCTAGACGAGGTAGATCCTTTTGTGGCACTGCACAAATAAATTATCGCAAAGAAGTATCGTGACCGGGGGTATGCAAGACGGATGACGGAGTTACTAGAGAGCACAACTCCACGTTCCTGCATTGGTTCAAAGAGCATATTATTGCTAATCCCCCGGAGGAGGGCTCTAAGGACGGATTGCGCATATACGCCTTAGCACATGACCCCTCGCCCAACCTCGTCACCTATCAGGCATACGATATCAACGGATACACATTCTACACGGAGGCCAAAGATATGGATAGTGATGATCAGAACTCAGGGGTGACGATGGAATGCATGACCGGCAGCGACAATGGCGCAACTGAGAGATTTTACGGAAGGGTCGAGGAGATCTGGGAGCTTGACTACTCTGGACTTCACAACACGACGATGTTCCGTGTCAGATGGGCTAAGAATGTCGAAAGAGAAAACCGGTATTTCACTACCATGACTATACCCGACGCCAAGAGCGCTACCGTGAACGCTATCGCAAAAAACGAGCCATGGGTACACGCTAAGCACGTGACACAATGCTTCTTCATAACCAACCCGCGCAATCCCAGCCATGTTGACGTGAGGAGAGGCAAAAGGAACATCATTGGAATGGATGGAGTCGCCAACGAGGAAGACTACGACCACTATGGCAACCCAATGAGGGAAGATGACGATGACGATGAAGTATACGTCAAAAGAAGAATCAATACTACATTACCTAAGAAAAATGTACTCCATGGAAAAGGAAAAGTCACAATGAGGGGCTCAATTATTCTTCAACAAACAAGAAGAGAAAGAAGCTCACTCGGAAACGAAAACGTCAACGCTGAGGAACCGTATGTTATCGGTCAAATGATGTAATATATATGTTCCTATTTTGTATACACACTTAGCCATTATGCATGGGTCCAATGAAGTAATATATATGTTCCTATTTTGTATACATACTTAACCGTCAAATGATGCAATATATATCGTCTTCCCTTCGTTCACTGCTCTCGGAAAAAAAGAAAAGAAAAGTGAGAGAAAATAAATGAAACAAACAGGAAAACTGCTATAGGTACTGGTTATAGCAGTAGCGCTTTTCTGAAAAAAGAGCTACACCTAATCAAGGTAGCAGTAGAGGCTTCCTCATAAAACCGCTATGGCTACCTGTAATAGCAGTAGCGCTGTCTGCGTAAAACCGCTATAGCTAACTTAGCTATAGCACGTTCGGTTTAAACGCGCTACTGCTATGTCCACTTAACCCCCCAAAATCCCCACTCTCTCTTCATCCTGCCTCTTTTCCCCCAAATCCCCACTCTCTCTTCCCCCGTCGCGCCACCGGAGCCCTGCCCTTGTCGCGCCCCTGCGCTCGCCCCCGACCCCGGCGCTCGCCCACGGCCCCGGCCCCGACCCTGACCCCGGCGCTCGCCCACGGCCCCGACCCCGACTTCGACCCCGGCCCCGTTGCTCGCCCACGGCCCCGACCCCGGCCCCGAGCCTGAGCCCGACCCCTCCCAACCTTGGCCGTCGTCGGGCCTGCACCCTCTGTAAGCCCCCCACCGCTCCTCCTCTCTCTGCTAGCTAGGCTTCTTTGGTTAATTTACTTAGGTTATCTATTTAGTTATGAATTTAGCTAGGTTTTATAGTTTAAGTAATTTATAGTGCTAGTTAGTTAATTAGAATTAGTATTAAAAAAAGAATTAGTTTAAGCAATTGTCCAAATCAAGATCCCTTGTTAAAGCAAATTTAGGTAGGCTGAATTTTACTTTCAAATATTGTTATGACTTCTTGCATTTTTCTTCAAGTTCTATATTTTTCTTCCTTTTATATGCAAATTTGAAGTGGACATGTGATATGTGGACATGTGATGTTTTGGACATGTCATATTTGTCATTTGGACATGTCATTTGGACATGATGATTATGTGCAGGGTAAATGATCCGAGTGGCCTATGTTACGCCGGAATGTTGATTCATTTCCGTTCCGGTGAATTTTAGGCTCTCGATATGTCCATTTTTTTAGCAAAGGTCATGCCGAAATTTTCCGTGAATTTTGGCATGACTTGTGCTAGATAGTAGGCATATCGAGTGCCGGGAGTAGCTGGGAAACGACATTCCAGCAAACATAGATCTTTGTTTATGTCATTTCTCATTTTTTCATAGTTTTAGAATTAAACGAGGACACTTAATCATAGGAAACATGTCGAACAACGAAGAAACCGGGCCTTCTGACCAAGATGCAGACGAGATGGATTATGAGGGTGAACAAGAGTACCTCGACTTTTTGTCTGCTAAGCAACGTCAAGGTTTGCAGGTCCGCCGCGATGATGGTACTGACACCGACATCGACACCGACAGCGCCGGCACCGATGGCGGCGCCGAGACCGGCGGGGAAGATACCGGCGGGGAAGGTACCGGCGCCGATGCCGCTACCGAAAAGAAGAAGCAGAAGAAGCAGAGGATACGAAAACCTAACAAACTAGGCACTGGACGACTGGTGATCACAAAGATGGCACCTGGCAAGTTTGAGCCATTAGAGCCGGAAGAACCTCTCAAGTGTTATGGGAACCAAGTAGGATGCATCCTACAGGAATCGAGCATCAATGACGATGACTTAAGGAGTAAAGAACATTTGACGCAGTTGCTCCTAACGAAGTTGCACAAGAGATTCAAGTTCCCTGACCGGGATGATAACATAGAATAACCGTGGGATGATCCGAAGATGAAAAAGATTAACAATCACGCCATGGGCATGTTCAGCAATGATTTGGCCTCCTGTAAAGGGAGGGTGAAACGAGCTATTGAGGTTGAGGAACCCCTGTCCAAGATTCTGGAGGAAAATTCGACACTTATGGAAGAGGAGTTCAAAAAGGTCAAGGACACTTGTGCTACCGAGGCAGCCAAGGCTAAGGCTGCGAAATTCAAGAGCCTTCAGCAAAGGAACACGGGGAAGCATCGCCTCGGAAGCCATGGCTACCTCAGTAAAAGGCCCATATTGGATAAGGAGGACGTGGAACGTGAAGCCGCTGGTCTCCCAGACCCCTTCGCGAAGTTCACCAGCCCCTTGGAGCGTGACTTCATCAGGGCCCGCTACAAGTGGGACAAGGAAAAGAAGGTTTTTTACACAGACCAGATCACGAGGAGATTGATTAGACTACTGTTAATTATTCTTTTACCACCTTACATTTAGCTCCAGATCTAGTCGACTACACATTCCTAAACAGTTCATGTTCCTTCTGCAGGAGAAGCAACACCAGCCTGACCCCGAAAGCCCTCCTTCTCCGATGAGGCCCAAGTGGGACACCCCTCTCAACCGGGCCTTGAACGAACTTAAGGGACTCCCTTTGGGCCAACGGCCGCAATATGGTCGTGTGCACAGTGCTGGAGATGGCGCCACGTGGAAGGTGTTTCACAATGAGGGCCCGGAGGCCAAGAAGCAGAAAAAGAAGTTCAGTCGGGAGGACATCGATGAGAAGGTGAAGCTTGCGTTCGAGAAAAAAGCAGCTGAGGACGCGAAAAAAATAGCCGAGGAGAAAAATGAGTTGCTACAGCAGGCAGTCAATGCCGCTATAACTGCCTGCAGAAATGATTTCGCTACTAACTTGGTCCCGGCTATCATCAACTGGTTGAAGGAAACTCCAGACAAGACGGTACATGATTTCCCATTGCCCAGTTTCGTCGCGAGCAACTCCGTGAACAACAACACCACCGCACCATCACTTGCTCACGCAAGCGGGCCTCGTCTCGCACCCACACCCGCTCATAGCAGCCCGTCCTCAGTCTCTAGCGCGCTAGGAGGGCCTTCGTCTTTGGCTGAGCTCGACTCCCTAGCGGTAATTACATGTCGCACGAACATATATATCTAGAATATTCCATTTCTGTTGCCTTTCGGATATTTTACGCCGCAGACACGTGTTTGCTGGCCGACGAAACCCCGTGCACCGTACTCTACTTGATCAAAGGCCAGAAGGTGGACGTGGGAAAGGGGGTGATAACGAAGCCCTTGGATTTCACGTTCCACAACCAGTCGATGCCCGCTGGGCACTTTAGGGTTACCTTGTCGACTGTGACATCGGGGCACGAGGATTTGCCTCCTCTAGTACGGCATGGAGGTGAGGACGATGAGACCCCGCTGCGGATGCTGCTATGGCCGAAGAATCTTCTTCGTCTGGAGCCGGTCGAGAGCACACCAATAACCACACATCAACAAGCATGTATGGAGACCACCACCCCACCTACGCAATTACCAGCTCCTGTAGTTCCGGGTGAGAGCGGCGGACGACGTGATGAAGGGGGTGCAATAGTACTGGCTGATGTAATCGGTCCCGTAGAACAGAGAATGGATGATGAGATAGATGAAGCGGAGGACCCAATGGGTTTCCTCAATACAAACGCATATGAGGGTGACTTAGATATGATGAGTCAACCATATGACGAATCGGGCTATCAGCATGCTAACGAGGATATGGATGATCTGCCCGGGCTGGAACGTCGTAGCAGGGATTGCAAGAAGTCTCTCTTCATGAAATCCTCACAGGACACGCCTGAAGATGCCGCCTCAACACAGGCTCAACTAGCTGGGGGTCATACAGTGCTTAGCCCGGCAACACTGGGGCAGGGGTTAAGGAAGGGTCTGGAAGGTGTGCCCAAGAAAAAGGAGAGGAAGAGACCGGGGAAGATAGCTGCCTCCAAACAAGCCAAAGCACATAACAGCCATACGGTGGATTCTGAAGAGCGTGTACCCATGAAAGGTGCGGCCATGTTCCATCTCACGGGCGAGCTGATGCTACTGCCGAAACCGCTAGAGGCACTATCAGGGGATCTCAGGAGACTGCACGACCATGTGCTGTCGACTGAGAAAAGCCTACTAGCCTCGAAGGATCCAGGATATCCGACATACGCGGCTTGTGTGCCTGAGGGGAAGTGCTACGTCGACACAGGGCCCACGGAGGTGTTCTTCCTGCGGTTTGACCATATCTTTGAGATGTTTCTGACAGGGCGGCTCGATTTTACAATCGTCCGCCTTTTTGCGCTAGATATGAGCTCCGTCATGAAGACAGAAGAAGTCTCGCAAATATGTGTGGCGGATCCGTACTACATGCACGAGTCTTTCTTGAGTCTCGGCGACTTTGAGCGTGAAACAGCTAGGGACTACCTCCAGAACTTCATGGTACCGAATAAGGACCAGGAAATTGTCCTCCTGCCTTATCATCCAAAGTAAGTCAGTTCCAGACAACCCTTCCGTACATTTCAATCATTCCTTCTCGCTCATATGGAGAATAATTTGAGGTGTCTTTTCCCCGCAGCAACGGGCGCGCCGTCCTTATCGTTCTTTACCCGCGAGTCTCCCACGCCGTGTATTTCGACCCCACCAGAGACTACAAGAAGAAGGACTACACCCACATAATGAATATTCTAGATGATGCTCTCCAAGGCTTGAGCATTAGGTTTGACCACCTGCAGATCAAGAAACAAAGGAATAAGAAGTTGGGTTTCTCGCATAAAACTAACTTCTGCTGCATCCATGTCCCAAAACCAAGCAAGAAAGATGGATTCTACCTCCTCCATCTCATGATTGAGTTCAACACGGATCACCAAAAGCTTCGTATGACAACCAGAAACGATGATCATATCCATAAGTGGGTAGAACCTCATGGAGAAGCGGATTATAAACTTAGAGATGATTTCTTTCGCATCCAAAGGGACATTGCGACGATCATCATGAAAGAAGTCGTCGATGAGAAGGGGATGTTCCACCACGGCCCTATATCGCGAGCTGACGTTCGAACTCGCATAGGCATGCAATGTCATGACCTCACGCCGTTCAAGAAGCTAGGGTCCATCCTTGATGATATGGAAGGATGGAACTTCTAGTGATTTACGATGCCGATGATGATGATATGTGTCGGTTGAACTTGTATACTTTCTGTAGCGATTAAACTTTGTGATGTCCATGGTCCCTGCCGAACTTGTGTAACGCTACTTTGTTAGTTTGGGTATGATGACATGCGTACCTCTAGTTAATTAGTTTGCGTACTATATGTTGCATCTAGTTGCTAACCCTTTCTTTTTCGTGTTGCTCTAGTATATTTTATTGCATATGATCGTACATTCTCTTGATGAAGATGCATCTCTAACAGGTACCAAGATTCTTGATGGCGAAGGAGTGCTATGACGTGTACGAAGGAAAGGTTCCGGGAGTGTAAGACGAGTGGTATGAGTGTCAGACACAAGTGGAGGGGGTCTCGGGCGCCAGCCATAAAGGCTTCAAAAGCAGAAAAGAAGCACAAGCTAGTTACTTGAGGTACACGCTAGCGCGAGAGTGGCCTCATAACCGCCGCCTCATGTACTGCATAGTTCCGCTATCACTCATAGTGATAGCACTTCTCGCGTATATCTTTGTTTAGATAGATGGCGTTATAGTTGCAAGTATTCGAGACTTGCATGTATCGCTATTTTCGAGATGATGACGAGAGACCACTTTGTGTTGGATGATGATTATGATGAGACTATTTGTATGTATATGCTATGATTATATTTGTGGTCTCGCAGCCATTTGTATGTGTATGATGATGACATTTGTATGTGCTAAAGATTCTTGTATAAAGCCTGTTCAAATACAAAACAAATATGCAGAAAAAAAAACAAAAACTAATGAAATTAGCAGTAGCGAGTGGAGAAAAGTTAGCAGCAGCGTGCCACTAGCAGTAGCGTGGCCTAATAAAGTGCGCTAGAGCTATTAGCAGTAGCGCGCTTTCACAGCGCTCGCTGCTGCTACGCTTGTATAGCAGTAGCGCGGGAGTACACGCACTGCTGCTACAGGTTAGCTGTAGCGCCGTATCAGTAGCGCGGGACCCCACGCTACTGCTATACCTAAAACCCGCGCTGCTGCTAGGCTTTTCCCTAGTAGTGACACGACCTCATTTTGCTGAGCGTGTGTGCCAGGAGAGCATATCCCCGACGGTTTCTGGGTCGTGTGGGAAAGACCCCCCATATCGCCCACACTCACTTGGCGACGGTTCCAAATGCCGTCACAGAAAGGGGTTAAAAACCGTTTGTATAGCACCTCGCTGTACTAGTGATGCTTAATGCTTGTCACTTTGGGCCCGGGTGTTGTGATTTCAGATCTGGACCGTCTATGTTATCACCATTATATCCATGTTCTAGATCCGACCTTGCAAGTTATAGTCACCTACTACGTGTTATGATCCGGCAATCCCAGAGTGACAATAGTCGGGACACTTCCCGGTGATGACCATAGTTTGAGAAGTTCATGTATTCACTATGTGTTAATGCTTTGTCATGGTTCTCTACTAAAAGGAGGCATTAATATCCCTTAGTTTCCAATAAGACCCCGCTGCCACGGGAGGTGGGACAAAAGATGTCATGCAAGTTCTTTCCATAAGCACGTCTGACTATTTACGAAAGACATGCCTACATTATGTTTATGAACTGGAGCTAGTGCCGTATCGCCCTAGGTTATGACTGTTATATGATACATATCGTGAAGGAAATATGCCCTGGAGGCAATAATAAAGTTATTATTTATTTCCTTATATCATGATAAATGTTTATTATTCATGCTAGAATTGTATTAACCGGAAACATAATACATGTGTGAATACATAGACAAACAGAGTGTCACTAGTATGCCTCTACTTGACTAGCTCGTTAATCAAAGATGGTTATGTTTCCTAGCCATAGACATAAGTTGTCATTTGATTAACGAGATCACCTCATTAGGAGAATGACGTGATTGACTTGACCCATTCCGTTAGCTTAGCACTCGATCGTTTAGTATGTTGCTATTGCTTTCTTCATGACTTATACATGTTCCTATGACTATGAGATTATGCAACTCCCATTTACCGGAGGAACACTTTGTGTGCTACCAAACGTCACAACATAAATGGGTGATTATAAAGGTGCTCTACAGGTGTCTCCAAAGGTACTTGTTGGGTTGGCGTATTTCGAGATTAGGATTTGTCACTCCAATTGTCGGAGAGGTATCTCTGGGCCCACTCGGTAATGCACATCACTATAAGCTTTGCAAGCATTGTGACTAATGAGTTAGTTGCGGGATGATGTGTTACGGAACGAGTAAAGAGACTTGCCGGTAACGAGATTGAACTAGGTATCGAGATACCGACGATCAAATCTCGGGCAAGTAACATACCAGTGACAAAGGGAACAACGTATGTTGTTATGCGGTCTGACCGATAAAGATCTTCGTAGAATATGTGGGAGCCAATATGGGCATCCAGGTCCCGCTATTGGTTATTGACCGGAGACGTGTCTCGGTCATGTCTACATAGTTCTCGAACCCGTAGGGTCCGCACGCTTAAAGTTACGATGACAGTTTTATTATGAGTTTATGTATGTTGATGTACCGAAGGAGTTCGGAGTCCCGGATGAGATCGGGGACATGACGAGGAGTCTCGAAATGGTCGAAACGTAAAGATCGATATATTGGACGACTATATTCGGACTTCGGAAAGGTTCTGAGTGATTCGGGTATCTTTCGGAGTACCGGAGAGTTACGGGAATACGTATTGGGCCTTATTGGGCCATACGGGAAAGAAGGAAAAGGGCCTCAAGGGTGGCCGCACCCCTCCCCTTGGTCTGGTCCGAATTGGACTAGGAAAAGGGGGCGCCCCCTTCCTTCCTTCTCTTTTTCCCTTCCTCTTTTCCTATTCCTTATGGGAGGTGGAATCCTACTAGGACTAGGGAGTCCTAGTAGGACTCCACACTTGGTGCGCCCCCTCCTAGGGCCGGCCTCCTCCTCCCTTGCTCCTTTATATACGGGGGCAGGGGGGCACCCCAGAGACACAACAATTGATCCTTGAGATCTCTTAGCCGTGTGCGGTGCCCCCCTCCACAAAATTACACCTCGATAATACCATTGCGGAGCTTAGGCGAAGCCCTGCGTCGGTGGAACATCATCATCGTCACCACGCCGTCGTGCTGACGAAACTCTCCCTCAACACTCGGCTTGATCGGAGTTCGAGGGACGTCATCGAGCTGAACGTGTGTAGAACTCGGAGGTGCCGTGCGTTCGGTACTTGATCGGTCGGATCGTGAAGACGTTCGACTACATCAACCGCGTTGTGATAACGCTTCCGCTGTCGGTCTACGAGGGTACGTGGACAACACTCTCCCCTCTCGTTGCTATGCATCACCATGATCTTGCGTGTGCGTAGGAATTTTTTTGAAATTACTACGTTCCCCAACAGTGGCATCCGAGCCTGGTTTTATGCGTTGATGTTATGCACGAGTAGAACACAAGTGAGTTGTGGGCAATATAAATCATACTGCTTACCAGCATGTCATACTTTGGTTCAGCGGTATTGTGAGATGAAGCGGCCCGGACCGACATTACGCGTACGCTTACGCGAGACTGGTTTCACCGTTTGGAGCACTCGTTGCTTAAAGGTGACTGGCGGGTGTCTGTCTCTCTCACTTTAGTTAAACCGAGTGTGGCTACGCCCGGTCCTTGCGAAGGTTAAAACAGCACCAACTTGACAAACGATCGTTGTGGTTTTGATGCGTAGGTAAGAACGGTTCTTGCTAAGCCCGTAGCAGCCACGTAAAACTTGCAACAACAAAGTAGAGGACGTCTAACTTGTTTTTGCAGGGCATGTTGTGATGTGATATGGTCAAGACATGATGTGATATAATGTGTTGTATGAGATGATCATGTTTTGTAACCGAGTTATCGGCAACTGGCAGGAGCCATATGGTTGTCGCTTTATTGTATGAGATGCAATCGCCATGTAATAGTTTTACTTTATCACTAAACGGTAGCGATAGTCGTAAAAGCAATAAGTTGGCGAGACGACAACGATGCTACGATAGAGATCAAGGTGTCGCGCCGGTGACGATGGTGATCATGACGGTGCTTCGGAGATGGAGATCACGAGCACGGTGCTTCGGAGATGGAGATCACAAGCACAAGATGATGATGGCCATATCATATCACTTATATTGATTGCATGTGATGTTAATCCTTTATGCATCTTATCTTGCTTTGATTGACGGTAGCATTATAAGATGATCTCTCACTAAAATTTCAAGATAAAAGTGTTCTCCCTGACTATGCACCGTTGCAAAAGTTCTTCGTGCTGAGACACCACGTGTTAATCGGGTGTGATAGGCTCTACGTTCAAATACAACGGGTGCAAAACAGTTGCACACGCGGAATACTCAGGTTAAACTTGACGAGCCTAGCATATACAGATATGGCCTCGGAACACAGAGACCGAAAGGTCGAGCGTGAATCATATAGTAGATATGATCAACATAGTGATGTTCACCATTGAAACGACTCCATCTCACGTGTTAATCGGACATGGTTTAGTTGCTTTGGATCACGTAATCACTTAGATGATTAGAGGGATGTCTATCTAAGTGGGAGTTCTTAAGTAATATGATTAATTGAACTTAAATTTATCATGAACTTAGTCCTGATAGTATTTTGCAAATTATGTTGTAGATCAATAGCTCGCGTTGTTGCTTCCCTGTGTTTATTTTTGATATGTTCCTAGAGAAAAATTATGTTGAAAGATGTTAGTAGCAAAGATGCGGATTGGATCCGTGATCTGAGGATTATCCTCATTGCTGCACAGAAGAATTATGTCCTTAATGCACCGCTAGGTGACAGACCTATTGCAGGAGCAGATGCAGACGTTATGAACGTTTGGCTAGCTCAATATGATGACTACTTGATAGTTTAGTGCACCATGCTTAACGGCTTAGAATCGGGACTTCAAAGACGTTTTGAACGTCATGGACCATATGAGATGTTCCAGGAGTTGAAGTTAATATTTCAAGCAAATACCCGAGTTGAGAGATATGAAATCTCCAACAAGTTCTATAGCTAAAAGATGGAGGAGAATCGCTCAACTAGTGAGCATGTGCTCAGATTGTCTGGGTACTACAATCGCTTGAATCAAGTGGGAGTTTATCTTCCAGATAAAATAGTGATTGACAGAATTCTCTAGTCACCATCACCAAGTTAGTAGAACTTCGTGATGAACTATAGTATGCAAGGGATGACGAAAGTAATTCCCGAGCTCTTCGTGATGCTGAAATCGACGAAGGTAGAAATCAAGAAAAACATCAAGTGTTGATAGTTGACGAGACCACTAGTTTCAAGAAAAGGGCAAAGGGAAGAAGGGGAACTTCAAAAAGAACGGCAAGCAAGTTGCTGCTCAAGTGAAGAAGCCTAAGTCTGGTCCTAAGCCTGAGACTAAGTGCTTCTACTGCAAAAGGACTGGTCACTGGAAGCGGAACTACCCCAACTATTTGGTGGATAAGAAGGATGGCAAAGTGAACAAAGGTATATTTGATATACAGATTATTGATGTGTACTTTACTAGTGTTTATAGCAACCCCTCGGTAATTGATACTGGTTCAGTTGCTAAGAGTAGTAACTCGAAACGGGAGTTGCAGAATAAACAGAGACTAGTAAAAGTGAACAAAGGTATATTTGATATACAGATTATTGATGTGTATTTTACTAGTGTTTATAGCAACCCCTCGGTAATTGATACCGGTTCAGTTGCTAAAGAGTAGTAACTCGAAAACGGGAGTTGCAGAATAAACAGAGACTAGTAAAAGGCGAGGTGACGATGTGTGTTGGAAGTAGTTCCAAGATTGATATGATCATCATCGCACACTCCCTGTACTTTCGGGATTAGTGTTGAAACTAAATAAGTGTTATTTGGTGTTTGCGTTGAGCATGAATATGATTTGATCATGCTTATTGCAATACAGTTATTCATTTAAATTAGAGAATAATTGTTGTTCTGTTTACATGAATAAAACCTTCTATGGTCATACACACCAACGAAAATGGTTTGTTGGATCTCGATCGTAGTGATACACATATTCATAATATTGAAGCCAAAAGATGCAAAGTTAATAATGATAGTGCAACTTATTTGTGGCACTGCCGTTTAGGTCATATTGGTGTAAAGCGCATGAAGAAACTCCATACTGATGGGATTTTGGAATCACTTGATTATGAATCACTTGATACTTGCGAACCGTGCCTCATGGGCAAGATGACTAAAACGCCGTTCTCCGGAACTATGGAGAGAGCAACAGATTTGTTGGAAATCATACATACAGATGTATGTGGTCCGATGAATATTGAGGCTCGTAGCAGGTATCATTATTTTCTGACCTTCACAGATGATTTGAGCAGATATGGGTATATCTACTTAATGAAACAAGAGTCTGAAACATTTGAAAAGTTCATATAATTTCAGAGTGAAGCAGAAAATCATCGTAACAAGAAAATAAAGTTTCTACGATCTGATCGTGGAGAAGAGTATTTAAGTTACGAGTTTGGCCTTCAGTTAAAACAATGTGAAATAGTTTCACTACTCATGCCACCTGGAACACCACAGCGTAATGGTGTGTCCGAACGTCGTAATCGTACTTTATTAGATATAGTGCAATCTATGATGTCTCTTACCGATTTACCACTATCGTTTTGGGGGTTATGCATTAGAGACAGCTGCATTCACGTTAAATAGGGCACCATCAAAATCCGTTGAGACGACGCCTTATGAACTGTGGTTTGGCAAGAAACCAAAGTTGTCGTTTCTTAAAATTTTGGGGTTGCGATGCTTATGTGAAAAAGTTTCATCCTGATAAGCTCAAACCCAAATCGGAGAAATGTGTCTTCATAGGATACCCAAAGGAGACAGTTGGGTACACCTTCTATCACAGATCCGAAGGCAAGACATTCGTTGCTAAGTATGGATCCTTTCTAGAGAAGGAGTTTCTCTCGAAAGATGTGAGTGGGAGGAAAGTAGAACTTGATGAGGTAACTGTACCTGCTCCCTTATTGGATCACAGAAATCTGTTCCTGTGACTTCTACACCAATTAGTGAGGAAGTTAATGATGATAATCATGTAACTTCAGATCAAGTTACTACCAAACCTCGTAGATAAACCAGAGTAAGATCCGCACCAGAGTGGTGCGGTAATCCTGTTCTGGAGGTTATGTTACTAGACCATGACGAACCTACGAACTATGAAGAAGCGATGGTGAGCCCGGATTCCGCAAAATGGCTTGAGGCCATGAAATCTGAGATGAGATCCATGTATGAGAACAAAGTGTGGACTTTGGTTGACTTGCCCGATGATCGGCAAGCAATTGAGAATAAATGGATCTTCAAGAGGAAGACGGACGCTGATAGTAGTGTTACTATCTACAAAGCTAGACTTGTCGGAAAAAGGTTTTTGACAAAGTTCAAGGTGTTGACTACGATGAGATTTTCTCACTCGCAGCGATGCTTAAAGTCTGTCCGAATCATGTTAGCAATTGCCGCATTTTATGAAATATGGCAAATGGATAAACAAAACTGCATTCCTTAATGGATTTATCAAAGAAGAGTTGTATATGATGCAACCAGAAGGTTTTGTCAATCCTAAAGGTGCTAACAAATATGCAAGCTCCAGCGATCCATCTATGGACTGGTGCAAGCATCTCGGAGTTGGAATATACGCTTTGATAAGTTGATCAAAGGATATAGTTTTATATAGACTTGCGGTGAAGCCTGTATTTACAAGAAAGTGAGTGGGAGCACTACAGCATTTCTGATAAGTATATGTGAATGACATATTGTTGATCGGAAATAATGTAGAATTATTCTGCAAAGCATAAAGGAGTTTTTCAAAGAAAGACCTCAGTGAAGCTGCTTACATATTGAGCATCAAGATCTATAGAGATAGATCAAGACGCTTGATAAGTTTTTTCAATAAGTACATACCTTAACAAGATTTTGAAGTGGTTCAAAATGGAACAGTTAAAGAAAGAGTTTCTTGACTGTGTTACAAGGTGTGAAATTGAGTAAGACTCAAAACCCGACCACGGCAGAAGATAGAAAAGAATGAAAGTCATTCCCTATGCCTCGGCCATAGGTTCTATAAAGTATGCCATGCTGTGTACCAGATCTATTGTATACCCTACACTGATTTTGGCAAGGGAGTACAATAGTGATCTAGGAGTAGATCACTGGACAGCGGTCAAAATTATCCTTACTGGAATAAGGATATGTTTCTCGATTATGGAAGTGACAAAAGGCTCGTCGTAAAAGGTTACGTCGATGCAAGTTTTGACACTAATCTAGATGACTCTAAGTCTCGGTCTAGATACATATTGAAAGTGGGAGCAATTAGCTAGAGTAGCTCAATGCAGAGCATTGTAGACATAGAAATTTGCAAAATACTTACGGATCTGAATGTGACAGACCCGTTGACTAAAATTATCTCACAAGCAAAACATGATCACACCTTAGTACTCTTTGGGTGTTAATCACATAGCGATGTGAACTAGATTACTGACTCTAGTAAACCCTTTGGGTGATGGTCACATGACGATGTGAACCATGGGTGTTAATCACATGGTGATGTGAACTATTCATGTTAAATCACATGGCGATGTGAACTAGATTATTGACTCTAGTGCAAGTGGGAGACTGAAGGAAATATGCCCTAGAGGCAATAATAAAGTTATTATTTATTTCCTTATATCATGATAAATGTTTATTATTCATGCTAGAATTGTATTAACCGGAAACATAATACATGTGTGAATACATAGACAAACAGAGTGTCACTAGTATGCCTCTACTTGACTAGCTCGTTAATCAAAGATGGTTATGTTTCCTAGCCATAGACATAAGTTGTCATTTGATTAACGAGATCACCTCATTAGGAGAATGACGTGATTGACTTGACCCATTCCGTTAGCTTAGCACTCGATCGTTTAGTATGTTGCTATTGCTTTCTTCATGACTTATACATGTTCCTATGACTATGAGATTATGCAACTCCCGTTTACCGGAGGAACACTTTGTGTGCTACCAAACGTCACAACGTAAATGGGTGATTATAAAGGTGCTCTACAGGTGTCTCCAAAGGTACTTGTTGGGTTGGCGTATTTCGAGATTAGGATTTGTCACTCCAATTGTCGGAGAGGTATCTCTGGGCCCACTCGGTAATGCACATCACTATAAGCCTTGCAAGCATTGTGACTAATGAGTTAGTTGCGGGATGATGTGTTACGGAACGAGTAAAGAGACTTGCCGGTAACGAGATTGAACTAGGTATCGAGATACCGACGATCAAATCTCGGGCAAGTAACATACCGTGACAAAGGGAACAACGTATGTTGTTATGCGGTCTGACCGATAAAGATCTTCGTAGAATATGTGGGAGCCAATATGGGCATCCAGGTCCCGCTATTGGTTATTGACCGGAGACGTGTCTCGGTCATGTCTACATAGTTCTCGAACCCGTAGGGTCCGCACGCTTAAAGTTACGATGACAGTTTTATTATGAGTTTATGTATGTTGATGTACCGAAGGAGTTCGGAGTCCCGGATGAGATCGGGGACATGACGAGGAGTCTCGAAATGGTCGAGACGTAAAGATCGATATATTGGACGACTATATTCGGACTTCGGAAAGGTTCCGAGTGATTCGGGTATTTTTCGGAGTACCGGAGAGTTACGGGAATACGTATTGGGCCTTATTGGGCCATACGGGAAAGAAGGAAAAGGGCCTCAAGGGTGGCCGCACCCCTCCCCTTGGTCTGGTCCGAATTGGACTAGGGAAGGGGGCGCCCCCTTCCTTCCTTCTCTTTTTCCCTTCCTCTTTTCCTATTCCATATGGGAGGTGGAATCCTACTAGGACTAGGGAGTCCTAGTAGGACTCCACACTTGGTGCGCCCCCTCCTAGGGCTGGCCTCCTCCTCCCTTGCTCCTTTATATACGGGGGCAGGGGGGCACCCCAGAGACACAACAATTGATCCTTGAGATCTCTTAGCCGTGTGCGGTGCCCCCTCCACAAAATTACACCTCGATAATACCATTGCGGAGCTTAGGCGAAGCCCTGCGTCGGTGGAACATCATCATCGTCACCACGCCGTCGTGCTGACGAAACTCTCCCTCAACACTCGGCTGGATCGGAGTTCGAGGGACGTCATCATGCTGAACGTGTGTAGAACTCGGAGGTGCCGTGCGTTCGGTACTTGATCGGTCGGATCGTGAAGACGTTCGACTACATCAACCGCGTTGTGATAACGCTTCCGCTGTCGGTCTACGAGGGTACGTGGACAACACTCTCCCCTCTCGTTGCTATGCATCACCATGATCTTGCGTGTGCGTAGGAAATTTTTTGAAATTACTACGTTCCCCAACATATCGTCCAACAAATTCACCGATCCAATGCTTAAGAATTTCTCTGATATTGTTTCTACAAAGTTACTACTACTGTTACTGTTACACTTGCTACAAAATCATTGCTATCACTGTTACTGTTACTACTGCTGCTACTACTGTCAAAACTATCATACTACTTTGCTACTGATCACTTTGCTGCAGATAATTAATCTCCAGGTGTGGTTGACTTGACAACTCAGCTGCTAATACTTGCAAATATTCTTTGGCTCCCTTTGTGTCAAATCAATAAATTTGGGTTGAATACTCTACCCTCGAAAATTGTTGCGATACCCTATACTTGTGGGTTATCAGCATCGCATGATCCTTCTCCAGGTGGTACCGGCACGAGCAACCCCGGTGCTTCACCTCCGTGATGAGGGTAAGTTTTCTCTAGTGTTTTGCTTAACAAATGCATAATGACCTAGACTTAGCTTTATTTCCTCCAATATGCTTACCATAATGACCTAGACTTAGCTTATTTCCCTCCAAAATGACATAATAAGCTTACTTAGCTCCAAAATGATCCATTTTACGTAAGTTAGCTCTAAAATGATCTATACTTAGCTTTGTTTCCTCCAAGATGACCTAAGTTAGCTCTAATATGCTAAGTTAGCTCTAATATACTTAGTTACCTAGGTTTGCTCAATAATGACATACACTTAGCTTACTTATGTCAAAATAGCACAATTAGCTTACTTAGGTCAAAAATGACATAACAACCTTGGTAACCTCATAAATATCATATACTTAGCTTATTTTCCTCGAAAATGAATAAGCTTACTTAGCTCCAAAATAATCAATTGTACCTAAGTTAGCTCCAAAATGACCTAAGTTAGCTCTAATATAGTAAGTTAGCTCTAATATGTTAAGTTAGCTCTAATATGCTTAGTTACCTAGGTTAGCTCAATAATGACATATACTTAGCTTACATATGTCAAAAACGACATAATATGCTTAGTTAACTCAAAAATGACATCATTACCAAGGTTAGCTCCAAAACGATCCATTTTACCTAAGTTAGCTCCAAAATGATTCATTTTACCTAGGTTAGCTCCTAAAATATCCATTTTACCTAAGTTACCTCCAAAATGATTTTACCTAGGTTAGCTCATAAATGATCTATTTTACCTAGGTTAGCTCATAATGATCCATTTTATCTAGGTTGGCTCCAAAATGGTCCATTTTACCTAAGTTAGCTCCAAAATAATCCATTTTACCTAAGTTAGCTCCAAAATGATTTATTTTACCTAAGTTAGCTCATAAATGATCTATTTTACCTAAGTTAGCTCATAAATGTCATTTTTACCTAAGTTAGCTCATAAATACCATATACTTCTTCTTCTTCTTCTTCTTCTAGTCTTCTTCTAACTTTCTTATTTCCCATTTTGCAGATTTCATTCACTTCACGGAAGCTTGAATTGATGGAGTGCTTGTTCTCCCTTTCTGTTTTTCGTTTGTATCGATGAACAATGTGGACTTGCTATATGGATGAAACTATTGTAATATGCATGCTATGTATGTGGAACTTGCTATGTATGGTTGGATGGAACTATGCATGTATGATGAAACTTATGTGTTGGATATGTCATATGTTTGCTGTGAAATTGCCCTGTGAAAAAAAAATCATATGTTTGCTGTGAAAATGCTTGGATATAAGAAAAAACAAAAGAAGAAAAAAAGGCAATGCAGGCTCTTTGCCGTCTGCCACATACGACAAAGAGGCCACATGGCAGCAACCTATGCAACCTGGGAGTTGACCCATTTGGTCACTTTGCCATCTGTGGCAGACGGCAAATGCTGGGGCGGTTTGTCCTCTGTGGCAGACGGCAAAGAACGGGGAGGGCATGATGCATCTGCTGACGTCAGATGGCAGACGGCAAAGGGGAGGGCATGTTTGCCATCTGCTGGCACGTGGCATAATGTTAGTTCTTTGCCGTTTGCCGCCGACGACAAAGGGGTCTTTGTCGTCTGCTGTCCGAAAACAGACGGCAAAGCAGCTGTTTACCGTAACTTACAGTGTCGGACAGGTTTGCCGTCCGCGGCTGACGACAAAGACCTTTGCCGTCAGTTTTTTGGTCATTTGCCGTCTGTCATGGCAGACGGTAAAGCAGCTGATTCCTGTAGTGAGTTCTCGGGGCTGAAGGCTGAAGACAGGAAAAGTGCACCCGCGACCATTTAGATTATGGATTAATTATACTTTAGAGCCGGACTAGCATCGCTTTGATGTAAATATAAAAAAATCCGTCGTGTTTACATGAAATCCAGACGTGTTTATATACAATCCATCAAATGTTTATATGGAAACCAGCCTTGTTTCCATGAATTTCATCCAGTTTATTAAAAAAGTGTTTGAAATGTATGGGGCCGTGACCTATGGTGGATCTGGTCTTCATCGATTTGTACGTCCGCAAGTTGATTGATCAGCGCTTGGTGGTTTCTGTTTGTTGAGGCGCCAGGGCTGCACATGCTCTCCATGCTTGACATTTTTCCTTGCGAGAAACGTCACCGGCCTTGCACCGCTGTGCATCCTGCCTTGGTAGGGTTTACTGTACGCATCATGCATATAGATGCAAATATGAAGAGTGCGTGTGGATACACTAAAGATAGAGCATGCTTCAGCTAATTATTAAGTACAGCTGACCACGGCGAAGTTTCATCACGTGATTTACTGCTTGTGTGCTGATCTGCTCGATCGGCACCGGGACAGAGGGGGTGATCACGATTGTATTTGCGGCATCACGCCCCACGTTGGCCCCGTCTCCTCGGCTCGTAAGTGTATTTACCTTTGCATCTCATCGGCAATACATGTTCATGGTTCCATGTGTTTAATCCATGCTTATTGCGGTTTGTGAGCTGTGCACGAGATAGCATTTGCCACCCGGGTTGTTAGTTCAGATCTGCTGCCTTTGATTTTATTTTATTTTTAGAAAAGGAGGAAGACCGCCGGCCTCTTTATTTCGGCAATGCATGCAGACACTTTATTAATTATTCATAAAGACTTTACAAAATAATGCTACATCAGCAAGTTTGAAGCCATCGTCTTGGCAACATATGTCGCTACTCATATCCACTTAATGAAGGGGTGCCGATAGCCACGAGATTTACAAATCTACAGTCCAGTGTCATGCTTTCAGCCGCGTCCTTTCACCGCCTGCGTATAACTATCTGAAGTGCTTCGCTGATCATCCCATGTTCCATGGCGCCAGGACCGGCAAACTGCAACAGTTTAAAGCACATCAGTAAATCAATATTGGCCTCCCATTAATGCTGCATCTCTATTGCCGGAACGAGCTTACTCCCAGACCTGAGCTCGTATCTTGAGAGCGAGGAGGCCGTCGGGCGTCGACGCGCGTGAAAGCTGAATAAAACTGTTGCTTATTGATGATTTGGTGCGGCATACAAGAGTATATAAGAGGGTACAAACCGACTTGGGGTAGGGGTACAAAACTGACTTGGACTAGAAGTCGTATACCATAATGACTACTCTAACATCCCCCCGCAGTATCAACGGCAGGCTCGACGACGTTGAGACTGAAACAGATATCTTGAAACGGCTTAGTAGGCAGTGCCTTGGTGAAAATGTCAGCAAACTGAGCTGTAGAGGGAACATGAAGCACCCGAACCTGACCAAGAGCAACCTTTTCACGAACAAAATGAATATCAATCTCAATATGCTTTGTGCGTCGGTGTTGAACTGGATTGCTGGTCATGTAGACTGCTGATATGTTGTCACAGTAGACAATAGTGGCCTGCTCAATAGGCCTGTGTAGCTCGGAGAGTAACTGCCGAATCCAGATTGTATCTGCAACGGCATGTGCCACAGCGCGATACTCAGTCTCGGCCGACGAACGTGAGACTGTAACCTGTCTTTTCAAAGACCAAGAAATCAAATTGTTACCAAGAAAAACACAAAAACCGGAAGTGGACCTTCGATTGCAGGACAACCAGCCCAGTCTGCATCAGAGTATGCGGTAAGCGAGTTTGGAGAAGAATTATTGAGGTGGAGACCATGATTGAGAGTTCCTTTTAAATACTGAAGAATGCGTTTAACATGATTATAGTGAGGAACCCGGGGATCATGCATATAGAGACATGCTTGTTGAACAGCAAAAGAGATTTCAGGACGAGTAATGGTGAGATATTGGAGAGCACCTGTTAGGCTACGATAGAGAGTAGGATCGGAAAAGGGTTCACCGGTAGCCGAAAGTTTAAAACTAGTATCGACAGGAGTGCGAGATGATTGACAGTCAAGCATACCAGCACGGTTAAGAAGATCAAGAATATACTGGCGTTGGGAAAGAAAAAGGCTGGAGGAATCTCGAACAACAGCAATGCCTAAGAAATGATGAAGGAGTCCTAGGTCAGTCATAGAAAATTCAGATCTAAGAAGAGAGACAATATGATCTAAGAACTTTTGAGAGGAGGCGGTAAGAATGATATCATCTACATAGAGAAGTAAATAGGCAGTGTCAGAAGTTTGATGATACACAAAAAGAGAGGTGTCGGAGAGAGATGGAGTGAAGCCTATTGTTTGAATGAAGGAGGAGAAGCGTTGAAACCAAGCTCGTGGGGCCTGTTTAAGACTGTAGGGAGATTTCTGAAGAAGACATACATGAGTTGGAAAGGATGGATTTTCAAAACCCAGAGGTTGCTGGCAGTAGACAGTTTCTTGAAGGGAACCATGGAGGAAAGCATTTTTAACATCAAGTTGGTGAATGGGCCATGAAGAGGAGACAGCAACACTAAGAACGGTGCGAATGGTGCTAGGTTTAACAACAGGAGAGAAGGTTTCTTCGTAATCACTTCCTTGTTGCTGAGAAAAGCCACGACAAACCCACCTGGCTTTATATCGTGAGAGGCTCCCATCGGAGTGGAACTTTTGGCGAAAAATCCATTTGCCAGAAACAATATTTGTATTGGGAGGACGAGGAACAAGTTGCCAGGTGTTGTTTTGAAGTAAAGCATTATATTCTTCTTGCATGGCAGCGGCCCAATTGGGATCAAGTAGAGCAGTTTTGTAATTCTTTGGAAGAGAAGTGAGAGATACGGAGGTATGAAGGTTTAGGCGGTCTTGGGGTTGATGAAATCCTGATTTGGCCCTAGTACGCATGCGATGATCATTAATTGGGGCTGCTGTAGGAATAGCACGAGGGGGTAAGGTGGGTACTGGTGAGTCCGGCGCAGCGGAAGAGTCAGACGAAGGAGTAGGGCTGGGTGGTGGAGTGGGAGCAGGGCTGGGTGGTGGAGTGGGAGTAGGGGCCGGGGGTGTTGGGGAGGGAGCAGGGGTCGGGGGTGTTGGGGACGTCTCCGGTGGGGTGAGTGTATGGTTG
This sequence comes from Triticum aestivum, assembly GCF_018294505.1. Taxonomy (NCBI): domain Eukaryota; kingdom Viridiplantae; phylum Streptophyta; class Magnoliopsida; order Poales; family Poaceae; genus Triticum; species Triticum aestivum. The sequence goes on along the minus strand of NC_057799.1, from coordinate 524,493,154 downwards.
GGATTGGCTATGGTGGGTGTTAATGGTGGTGGTGATAAGTTGTGTTCGGCAGGTAGGGGAGTATATAGTTGGAAAGGACGGGGAGAGGGGGTGTTTGCGGAGCTAGGGGTGTTGGATGGTGTAGTAGTGCGTTGTGAGAAAGGAAAAATGTGCTCAGCAAACGTGACATGACGAGAGACATGAACGTGTCCGGTGTGAAGGTCGAGACAGCGATAGCCTTTGTGCTCGTCAGAGAAGCCGAGAAAAGCACATGGGATAGAGCGTGGTGACAATTTATTTGCAGAAGTGGCGTAGGCATTGGGAAAACAGAGACAGCCAAAAACACGAACCGCGGAGTAGTCGGGGTGGGAAAGAAAGAGGGAATAATAGGGAGTAGTGTTGGGTTTAGTTTTAGAAGGTCGAATATTTAGAAGGAAGGTGGCCATGTGTAGGGCTTCAGCCCAAAACTTGGGAGGCATAGATGATTGAATGAGGAGAGTGCGAACTATATCATTGAGGGTGCGGAGAGAGCGTTCTGCTTTACCATTTTGAGGGGAGGTGTAGGGACATGAGAACCTAAGCAGGATGCCATGTTGTAAGAAGAAAGTATGATTTTTAATGTTATCAAACTCGCGACCATTGTCACATTGGATAAAGCGAATTGGGAGGAAGAAGTGAACAGACAAATAGCGTTGAAAATTAAGGAAAAGAGAATGGACCTCGGATTTGTTGCGTAGAGGAGAAGTCCAGACAAAGTGGGTGAAATCATTTAGGATAACAAGGTAGTATTTAAAACCCGAAACACTTGCAATGGGAGAGGTCCATAAATCACAATGTATTAATTCAAAGGGATAAGTGCTACAAGAACTAGAGGAACTAAAGGGAAGACGCACATGTTTGCCTAATTGACAAGACTCGCAAAACACAGAATTATGAGAGTCCCTATTACATGGTATGGTAAATTCACTAAGCATAGAAGCTAAGACGGCGGGGTTGGGATGGCCCAAGTGACGATGCCAGAGATCGACGGAGGCCAGCATGGATGTTGGAGGGGTGGCGGCAGGAACTCCATTAAGAGAATAAAGATCACCGGAGCTATTGAAGCGAGCGATCTCGGCCTTGGTCAGGTAATCCTTCACAGATAAACCAAAAGGGTCAAATTCAGCTGAAACTAGATTGTCGCAAGTAAATTGGCGAACAGGGATAAGATTTTTAATGAGGGTGGGTGCAACTAGAACATCGCGAAGTAAAAGAGGTTTGGTGGAAGAGGGAAGTTGAGCCTGACCAACACAATATATAGGAATAGATGATCCATCTCCAGGGATAATGGAAGGGAAAGGAGATTTAGTGCAAGAAGATAACCAATTACTAGATGCAGACATATGACTAGAGGCCCCTGAATCAAAGATCCAATCCGTACCTGAGTTTCCTTGTGCAGCAAAGTTATTCGTGGCCTGGAGAAAGGCAGCTTGATCCCAGCTCGGCGTCGCAGGTGAGGGTGGCGTCGGAAGCAGTGCCGGCGGATACGATGGTGAAGGCAGTAGAGCCGGCTGGGGAGTGTAGTAGGCATTGGCCGGCTGTGGTGGGGGTGGCGTCGGGAGCAGGGCCGGCTGAGGTGTGTAGTAGGCGCGGCCGTCGGTGCTGTAATGACCATAAGGAGCATACGTCGGGGTGGCGTGATAGGCATTGGCCGGCTGCCGGGGGTTGAGAACCCCGGGAGCACCAGTAGGCGGCCGAAGGCCGGGTTGCCAGGCACCTGAGTATGCCGGCGGAGCACCGAGGGTGGACGGAGCGGACCAGGGCATGGGCCATGCTTGAACAAGCCCCGTCCAAGGATCATGAGGAGGCCGCCATGCAACCGCAGATGGAGCACTGGTGGGTGGTGCAGGACTCGGTGCTGGTGATGTCGTAGGCGGAACCGAACGAGTCGACGGCGGCCTGTAGATAGGGTTTTTGCCGCGGTAGTTCGGACTAGGACGCCAGCCTGGGGGCGGTTGAACAGATGACGATGCGGACGGCCCGGCGGCAGGAGCCGGCCTGGAAGGCGGCGCTGGTGTAGACGACAGAGGAGGACGAGCCGCAGCATGAAAGACCTTGGGGCGAGAGTCCTTGCGAGCTTGTGTTTCCACCGCGAGTTGTAGCAAGGAATGAACTTCAGCGATGGTAGGAGGGGGCCGTATCATCGGTATGAACGAGGCTTGCTTGTCAAAGTCTTCGCTGAGGCCGACGACGACGATATTGATTAGCTGTGAGTCGCTAACTGTATCGCCGAGTTCGCGGAGCTCATCACCAATGGTCTTAACGCGCAGGCAGAACAGGTTCACCGGGGCGTCTCCTTGCACCATATTGCGAAGCTCGGTGTGGAGAGCGTTTTCCGAGCGTCGGTGTTGCTTTGGAAGAGCTGACGGAGGGAGTGCCAGATGTTGACAGCGGTGGCGCCGTCGTGATCGAGCATGTTGAAGATCTCGGTGGTGATGCGGGTGTAGAACCACTGGACGATCGCGAGATCGTCTTTCAACCATTGCGGATCGTCGGGGCAGGGAAGACAGTTGGCGGCGACATGCGAGCGCAGGTTGCAGCGGCCGAGGTGGAGATCGAAGAGATGTCTCCAATGGTAGTAGTTGTGGGCGGCGAGATCAAGAACTATGGGGATGTAGGGGCTGACGTCGGAGATTGTGTCAGCAAGAGATATTGGTGCAGCGAGGATGGGTGCAGGGTAGTTTTGTGGAGCTATGGTGAGGGCCGAGAGAGAAGCGGCCGCGGCGTTGGCAGCCTTGGCGATGAGTGCGGCCCGGCGCTCGAAGTAGCCGGGCGGCGGCGGCGGCGGTGGCGTTGGCGGAGCCATACCCTAAACCCTGGGACCGGTATCTGATACCATGAAAGCTGAATAAAACTGTTGCTTATTGATGATTTGGTGCGGCATACAAGAGTATATAAGAGGGTGCAAACCGATTTAAGGTAGGGGTACAAAACTGACTTGGACTAGAAGTCGTATACCATAATGACTACTCTAACAGCACGGACGGAGAGCACGTCCAGGCAGAGACTCTTAATGGCATCAAACACTTGTGTCATGAGCAGCTCCTTCCACTGGCATTGCACCTCCAGGAGCACCTCTTTGTCCGTCACGGTGACGTTGACGACGCTGCTCAGGCCGTCGTCCTTGGTGAGCACCCTTTCCGCGTCGTCCCCGCCGACCTCCGGCGCCTTTCTCTTGGAACCAGCTAACACCTTCTTCCCAGGGACTTCATGGCATTTCCTCACAGCTATTCCGGCCGCCCTGTTGGATTCTAGCTCCTCCACCTTGTGCTCCAGTCCCTGAGATAGGCTATCGTTTCAGCTAGAATGGATGCCTTGTCCACCTGCAATCACAATTCAGAAAAAAATAAAGAAAAAGCGTACTCTTTTCAGTATGAAACACATATGTGTAGTAACTTTTTTCTTTTCTTTTTGTGGTGTGCGCACTGTTTTTTTTCGAAAAAAGTGCACACACCACAAAAAGTAACAAAAGGTACACTTTACCTTGTGAATAGACGGGACCAACGACTTGAGAATCAGAAACATCTCGTTGAGCTTCTCCCGGCGCCTCCTCTCCGAAATGACATGGTTTTTGGTGTTGATGCTTTCCTGAGCTCTCGCAGTGTCGTCGCCACCATTATTTGCCCATGCGCCACTGGCTAAAGCTTTCTTCAGCAACTTCTGTGACTCCCCGTCGACCGGTGCAGCTACGCTTCGGCCGAGTCCCATGATCTCTTCCAAGCCGCAAAGCACGATGAGCTAAATGTGATAGCACCATCGGTGATCCCAACGGTGGCGGCAGGAGCTGGCAGTGCTTCCGGTGAAGACATGACCTCGAAAGACCCGCCCATGATCCAGTTTTCCTCGAGAGCCTCCACGTCCAGCTCGTCGCAGAGGCCGTAGAACTCGTTAATCTCCTTTGTGCTGTCGGACATGAACTCGACCTGCCCTAGCTCGAGTTCCCCGGGGATCACCACGGCCATGGTGTTGCGGTCGAGGTCTTCGAACACGATGTCGGCCTCCCCAGCATCGTCTGCCGATGGGTTGGAGTTCGGCTCCTCCGATTTCGAGCATGTCGTGAACTGTAGGTCCCAGAAAGATGTGTTGATCCAGTTCAACATGTCCCTGTCCTCCAAAACCTAGCAAATCGAGCAATAGCGCTTTGCTTTATTTTGTGATTTGATTTCGTCTATAGGTCAAATTTGTCAAATTTGCCGCCGCTGTCAACGCACCCCACGCCCCCTTGACTAGTAGCGAAGCTAGGTGATACGAGTGTTTGTTTCACCTTCTGTCTGTCGAGGCAAATAGAGTGCCACTGATGACACATGCGAGTTGTTTATGCAACACTGCTATGGTAGCACGCTTCCTATGCTACAACACCTAGCTAATCTACAATTGGGATTAGGAATGGTGCCTAATTTTTCCCTTCGTGTCCCTCACCCTTAGAAAATGGAGCCGCAAACCCGAGCTGACAACGACGAGAGAAGGAGAGGTAGACTAGGAGAGCGGTGGTGGGCTGGTGGCTCTTCCATAATTGCAAGGCCCCTTCCATCTTCATCAAAATGCATATTGTGCGTGCCTTTGATTCGATTTCATGGCCTATGTTGCTGCAAGTCATGAAGAAGAGGGGTTTTGGTCCGAGGTGATGTTCTTTGGTTTCCTTGCTCCTTACCATGGCAAGTTCTAAGGTGTCGATCAACAGTAAACCGAGTGTAGGTAACCCTCTATCCCCCTCTTGTTCCTTCTGGTCATGGATATTCTCAATGCTATGGTGGATAAAGGGAGTCTTCTGGAGTGTTTGAACCTTTAGATAGATGTGGTGTTCGTCACTGGCTATCGCTTTATCTGGATGATGTCGTGGTTTTCCTCAGACCAAAGGAAAGCGAGTTGTTGGCGACGAAGGAGATCTTGGTGCTATTTGGTGACGCTTCAGGTCTTGTGGATAATCTTCAGAAATGCGTATTCATAAATCTGATGTGAGGGAGTCGATTTGGATGTTCTCGCGGCTTCTCTTCCATGTCCAATGGCCTAATTTATGTGCACGTATTTGGCCTAATAGATGGGCGACTTGGAAGACCTTGTTGTTGTTCACGACTGACCGGCTGACATTAATCAAGGAGGTACTCATGTCTATTACTATTCACCACGTGTTGTTTCTTGATCTTCCTCCATGGGTGTTCAAGGCCATTACGAAGATTTGTTGAGGTTTTTACCGGAGAGGGTCCCAAGAGGTTAAGGGTGGTCACTGTTTGGTGGTATGGGAGCAGGTCTGCAAGCCTCTGCGGTTTGGCGGGCTCAGTGTTAGTCGTCTGGATTTCCTAAACAATGCTTTACATATGTGGTGGCTATGGCTTCATAGTACGAGTCTGATTAGGGTGTGGTCTGCCTTTCATGCTATTTCTAAGGAGGCCACGCAATTGTTCCTTGTTGCGACTAAGTACTCGATTGGAAAGAGCGATTGGGTGAGTTTCTGGCATAGCAGGTGGATCCAGGGGCGAAGTCCTTTTGATATTGCTCCCAACTTATACCCTTTCATCAAGGCTAAATGAGGGAAGAAGAGAATTGCGGCGGGAGCTTCGGAGTGCAATCAATGGATCAATTACATTTGTAGAAAATTTTCGCTAGGTGCGATCTTTGGTTTCATAGAATTTTGGTGGTTAGTCCAACAGGCGCCCTCTGTGAACAATGAGTCTGATTGTTTCTAGGGGAGGCTGGCGGCAAATGGAGTTTACTAGGCCCATTCGGCCTTTTTTTCCAAGCACTAAACATATTGATTATGCTAAGTCTCTATGGACAAATGAGCCCCCCCCCCCCCCCCCTCCGAGGAGCGGTTCTTCACTTGGTTGGTTATGCAAAATTGTTGTTGGACTATGAACCGCCTCATGAGGCAGGGATTGCAACATCCTTCTTGTTGCATGTTGTAGAGGTTGTGTTTGACCATTGATTAAAAAAATGAGATGTATGATATCTTTACTCCTCCTATGAAAGACTCAGTTGGTGATGATGGTGTGCTGTCATCCGTTATCTCTAATTATTAGATTTGCATATAACAACTATGAGGTAAGTTGTGGCCTTTTGCAACAATAGTCCACTTCTCTGCTTCAATTTGCAGAAAACCCGTTAGTATCTTGAAACCAACCACATCCCTCTCTCACCTCATCATAAAAGACCGAGAAATATATTTTTGACGGAAACAAAATATATTTTTAGTGACACATGTAATATGTATATCAAAATTAGAGTGTTTTGTTTCAAGTTTGTGAACAAATATTATTTTACTTTGGATCCGTTGCAAAGCACGGGCACATTGCTAGTAAAAATTATAACATTAGAAACTCCTTTCACTCACGAATTTGACAGTATGCTTTGTGTAAGATGTATGTCATATACTATTACTTTAACCTATGATTAAAGGTAACCTCGAAACTCGTATTAGACCCTATATATGTGGATGGGGGGAGTATGTTGGTGTAGTGTCCATTTGCGAGGCAGTTCTGGTTTCGTTTCCTGCGTACCTTTTGGCTACAACAGTTGACACCTAATGTGGACGCCAAAGTCAGAGAATGATGGCGCTCGATGGATAGAAGAACTCCCCAGATTAGTGTTGATGAGATGGCAAAAATTATGAATACGGGTTTACGTAAGCTTTGGCTAGAGCGGAGTGCTGGAGTAATTGATGGAAAAGTATTGTCAGTGCAAAGAGTGATCGCGTTGGCGGCATAAGAACTTATGCTTTCGAAAAAGGCTAGGTAAGCAGCGACAGAGATTAGGAGTAGTAGTCCTAGATAGTGAGTGTGCTGGTGGTGGTTTCTGTGTCGTGTAACAAGTGCATGTTTTGTTACCATCATTTGCTTATAATTAAACACCTTTCCTTCTTAATGGAAATGACAGGCAACATTATTGTGTTGTTTGTCCTTGAAAGAAGACACCCTAAAAGAACGTAGCAGAGGCCTCAAACAAGGCCGACTTCCTCCGCATTTGTAAGCGCCAAAGGGAGGCAGGGAAAGAATGAAAGGAGGACAAACTTGTACTCCCTCCGTCCGAAAATTTTTGACTCAAACTTGTCTCTCAAATGAACGTATCTAGTACTAACTTGATGCTAGATACATCCATTTGAGGGACAAACTTTTTCGGACGGAGAAAGTACCAGAGTTGGCATGGCAGCTTGAGTGAGTCATTTGGAGATCAGGGCTCTAGTGAGGATGAAATTTTATTAAAAAAATCAAAATAATATTTACAAGTTTCTGAATAAAATAAATAGATGTATATATAGATCTAGTTTACATGCGGTAGCATTTGATTAATAAAGATGCATGTGAGCTAGAATGCTACACAAGCAGACAGTGTGTGGATTTGGAAATACTAGTACATCTATTATTTGCTATATTTAGATCCACATATTTGTGTTTGTTGTCTACCCACGTGTGCAAAGATATATTGAATGGAAATATACAGTTATTATTCCGTTCATTTTTAAACAAAACTGAATTTCATCTGTTTGACGGGACAAAAACTCACAATATCCGCCGTCCCGAGCTCAAGCACACCACCCATCAAGGGAATGCAGGCGACTGTCTGAAAAAGTGTGACCCTTGGGGTCAGAAACCTGAACGGTATCCACAGGTGATACGGTGCACCACGTAATGCGCTAGCTAACCTGGATAGACGCCGTCTGATTTAACCGGCAGGTAGCATGGGCACCATACGTACACAGTGGACCATGATATATATTAGTCAAGATCCAAAATATATAGCTCGGGTACAGATTAGTCAGATAGTATTGGAGAGTGAGGCCTGAGAGACACTCGTGCGGTGCAATTACACGTACCTTTGCTAAGAGCGCTCTTTGGAAAGTTTTGGTGTCTGCGCACGGAGCATTGCACAGCCAAACATGCTCGTTGCTTGCAAAACTTCTGCCTGGCAACCTGACCATAGCAAACACTTCAGCCTACAGTAGAATAATCTTATCAAGATAAGATGCTAACTAGTACTACTGTAGGTGCACAAGCATCGGTCCTTGTGGATATGATTATGGATCAGAGGAGTTGTTCATGAGGTACATACCCTTGGCCAGGGCGGAAGGCGTAACCCATGCAGACGATGTAGTACCATTCGGCGTCCCCGAGGTCCTCCGGCGACAGCGCGGCGGCCGGACGCCTCGCCCGGTGGTCGCACTGGCCGGAGAGGAGGGACTCGTAGAGCTCCCTCAGCTGCTCGCTCCTCTGCAGGACGAGCTGGTCGGGGGTGAGGTCCGCTGAGCTGGTGACCTTCCTCGTCTTTATCTCGCCGTTGTAGAACCCGTCCTTCCACGTCAGAACCCTACGGAGTAAAATCGTTAGACGAAAGAAAACGGCTTTGTTCCGGACAAAGTTGAAAAGTATTACAACTAGCTCGAGTGATCATCAATCGGATGGACTCCGTATATTAATTTTTACCCTGGACGGCTGGCCGAAATGGACCAGAATATGGCGTAGCTCCAGTTGATGCTCCTCACAGCAGCAGCCAGCTGGTTGCTGAATTGCTTCCCGGCCGGCGGCAGTAGGGTAGGTTCTCCCTGGCTCGGATGAACTATTGGCAGCGCCATTACAACACTATTTCCTTCCTTCATATGCATGCATGCAAACGAGGTGAAGTTAGAGCGAGCAAGGAAGCAAAAATAAACAAATCAATGAAGCTATAGCTCCGTTTCTTGTGTTTATAGTAAGCATGATGCATCTTCTTAGCTAATTTAGTCCATGCAAGCTGAAATCTCTTTGCTCTGTTGCACTGGTGCTAATTAAGGAACTTGGCGGCAGATTTTCTCAACCAAGATCATAAAGAACAAACTAGATCGAAAGCTGGAACAGACCAACAAGGTAAGACATATTTAAGCTAGCTAGCCATGAGTGGAGGAGAAACTTCCAACTAAACTAAAGGCAGTTAAAGGTTTACTTGAGCTATGGAGGCCAAGAAGCTCAGATGCCAACCTGTCGTCCGGGGAGGAAGATGGAGCCGCTATATATGCAATGTACCAAGAATCCAGGGCATTATATAGATCTGTCCTTGCAGCAGACGAGCAACGAGTGAGTGCGACGCAACATCAAAGTACTGTCCGGCACCAACGTACAATTAGGCCCATCACTTTCTAGCCAGTGTAGTGCCTGCTTGGTTTTCTCGCTGCTTAGTAAAACTGGACTGAGATGCACGAAATCCTCACCGATGTCTGTTTGACGGTGAGGTGACGGGGCAAGTCATTTGTAGGGCCAATAGGCACACAATGATCGACGTCGACGACGCCTGAGGAAACACGGTGAGCATCACTGCCAATGCAATTGTTAAAATAAATCCGAGGCATACCATCGCTCATTCAAGGAGACCAAACAATTACATGAGCATGACACCGAGATTTGTTAACGAGGTTCACCATTATGGCTACATCCCCGGGGCCTGACTATGGGCGCTCCTCCCCGTGACACCGTCACAATACCGCACACCGGCCACCCGGGCGCCGGCACATGCCGCCGGCTCCCCCTTGCGCGCCTGTGCTATTATGTTGGCATATGTTACATCGTGTGTCTACCCCCGCTATATATGAGAGGCCTAGGATACAAGTGTCCTATCAATAGTAGAAAACAGGGCTTTCGTTCGGGCCTGGCCAGCCCATTAGTTCCGGTTCCGCACGAACCGGGACCCATGGGGTGCATTAGTCCCAGTTCGTGAGCCCAGGGGGCCGGCCGGGCCACGTGGGCCACTGGTCCCGGTTCGTCTGGACCTTTTGGTCCCGGTTCAAGGCACGAACCGGGACGAATGCGCCTCGCCCCTGGTCCATGACCATTAGTCCCGGTTTGTGCCACAAACCGGGACTAAAGGGTTGGTCCTCGTTGCGGCCAGAGTTTAGTCCCACCTCGCCAACCGAAGAGCGCTCACACCGGTTTATAAGCCCGTCCCTCTCTGCCTTGTTGAGCTCCTCTCAAAATGAAAATAGATGCCCTTACACAGGGAATTTGACCTAAATTCAGAGTGAGTTTCTCTGAAATTCATAGAAATTTATTATGAAATAGATCCCTTTGTAACAGACGAGTTTTCGTATGAAATCCTGATACTTTGAAAGAGATTGTCCGTTTTATACACGAAGTGCATCCAGTTTTTGCCGTAACCCTCTCAACTTTCTTGCACATGCTATGTGGATGAAATGATGATACCATGCCAACTTTCAACCTTTTCAGAGTTCATTTGAAATGCTTTTCAATTTTAGGGTCTTATAGCTTAAAATAATTAGTAAATGCATGAAAAATAACAAATAAAGTCAGAAAGGATTGAAAATGATGATGTGGCTTTAAATGGTGCATTTTGAACACACAAAAAGTCAGGAGTTTAAATAAGTTTAAAAAAAATGAAATTCCTTTGTAACAGACGAGTTTCCGTATGAAATCCTAATACTTTGAAAGAGATTGTCCGTTTTGTACACGAAGTGCATCCAGTTTTTGCCGTAACCCTCTCAACTTTCTTGCACAGGCTATGTGGATGAAATGATGATACCATGGCAACTTTCCACCTTTTTAGAGTTCATTTGAAATGCTTTTTAATTTTAGGGTCTTATAGCTCAAAATAATTAGTAAATGCATGAAAAATAACAAATGAAGTCAGAAAGGACTGAAAAATGATAATGTGGCTTTGAATGGTGCATTTTGAACACACAAAAAGTCAGGAGTTCAAATAAGTTTTAAAAAATAAAATCCCTTTGTAACAGACGAGTTTCCGTATGAAATCCTGATACTTTGAAAGAGATTGTCCGTTTTGTACACGAAGTGCATCCAGTTTTTGCCGTAACCCTCTCAACTTTCTTGCACATGCTATGTGGATGAAATAATGATACCATGCCAACTTTCAACCTTTTCAGAGTTCATTTGAAATGCTTTTCAATTTTAGGGTCTTATAGCTCAAAATAATTAGTAAATGCATGAAAAATAACAAATGAATTCAGAAAGGATTGAAAAATGATGATGTGGCTTTGAATGGTGCATTTTGAAGACACAAAAAGTCAGGAGTTCAAATAAGTTTTAAAAAAATGAAATCCCTTTGTAACAGACGAGTTTCCGTATGAAATCCTGATACTTTGAAAGAGATTGTCCGTTTTGTACACGAAGTGCATCCAGTTTTTGCCGTAACCCTCTCAACTTTCTTGCACATGCTATGTGGATGAAATGATGATACCATGCCAACTTTCAACCTTTTCAGAGTTCATTTGAAATGCTTTTCAATTTTAGTGTCTTATAGCTCAAAATAATTAGTAAATGCATGAAAAATAACAAATGAAGTCAGAAAGGATTGAAAAATGATGATGTGGCTTTGAATGGTGCATTTTGAACACACAAAAAGTCAGGAGTTCAAATAAGTTTTAAAAAATGAAATCCCTTTGTAACAGACGAGTTTCCGGATGAAATCCTGATACTTTGAAAGAGATTGTCCGTTTTGTACACGAAGTGCATCCAGTTTTTGCCGTAACCCTCTCAACTTTCTTGCACATGCTATGTGGATGAAATGATGATACCATGCCAACTTTCAACCTTTTCAGAGTTCATTTGAAATGCTTTTCAATTTTAGGGTCTTATAGCTCAAAATAATTAGTAAATGCATGAAAAATAACAAATGAAGTCAGAAAGGATTGAAAAATGATAATGTGGCTTTGAATGGTGCATTTTGAACACACAAAAAGTCAGGAGTTCAAATAAGTTTTAAAAAATGAAATCCCTTTGTAACAGACGAGTTTCCGTATGAAATCCTGATACTTTGAAAGAGATTGTCCGTTTTGTACACGAAGTGCATCCAGTTTTTGCCGTAACCCTCTCAACTTTCTTGCACATGCTATGTGGATGAAATGATGATACCATGCCAACTTTCAACCTTTTCAGAGTTCATTTGAAATGCTTTTCAATTTTAGGGTCTTATAGCTCAAAATAATTAGTAAATGCATGAAAAATAACAAATGAAGTCAGAAAGGATTGAAAAATGATGATGTGGCTTTGAATGGTGCATTTTGAACACACAAAAAGTCAGGAGTTCAAATAAGTTTTAAAAAATGAAATCCCTTTGTAACAGACGAGTTTCCGGATGAAATCCTGATACTTTGAAAGAGATTGTCCGTTTTGTACACGAAGTGCATCCAGTTTTTGCCGTAACCCTCTCAACTTTCTTGCACATGCTATGTGGATGAAATGATGATACCATGCCAACTTTCAACCTTTTCAGAGTTCATTTGAAATGCTTTTCAATTTTAGGGTCTTATAGCTCAAAATAATTAGTAAATGCATGAAAAATAACAAATGAATCAGAAAGGATTGAAAAATGATGATGTGGCTTTGAATGGTGCATTTTGAACACACAAAAAGTCAGGAGTTCAAATAAGTTTTAAAAAATGAAATCCCTTTGTAACAGACGAGTTTCCGTATGAAATCCTGATACTTTGAAAGAGATTGTCCGTTTTGTACACGAAGTGCATCCAGTTTTTGCCGTAACCCTCTCAACTTTCTTGCACATGCTATGTGGATGAAATGATGATACCATGCCAACTTTCAACCTTTTCAGAGTTCATTTGAAATGCTTTTCAATTTTAGGGTCTTATAGCTCAAAATAATTAGTAAATGCATGAAAAATAACAAATGAAGTCAGAAAGGATTGAAAAATGATGATGTGGCTTTGAATGGTGCATTTTGAACACACAAAAAGTCAGGAGTTCAAATAAGTTTTAAAAAATGAAATCCCTTTGTAACAGACGAGTTTCCGTATGAAATCCTGATACTTTGAAAGAGATTGTCCGTTTTGTACACGAAGTGCATCCAGTTTTTGCCGTAACCCTCTCAACTTTCTTGCACATGCTATGTGGATGAAATGATGATACCATGCCAACTTTCAACCTTTTCAGAGTTCATTTGAAATGCTTTTCAATTTTAGGGTCTTATAGCTCAAAATAATTAGTAAATGCATGAAAAATAACAAATGAAGTCAGAAAGGATTGAAAAATGATGATGTGGCTTTGAATGGTGCATTTTGAACACACAAAAAGTCAGGAGTTCAAATAAGTTTTAAAAAATGAAATCCCTTTGTAACAGACGAGTTTCCGTATGAAATCCTGATACTTTGAAAGAGATTGTCCGTTTTGTACACGAAGTGCATCCAGTTTTTGCCGTAACCCTCTCAACTTTCTTGCACATGCTATGTGGATGAAATGATGATACCATGCCAACTTTCAACCTTTTCAGAGTTCATTTGAAATGCTTTTCAATTTTAGGGTCTTATAGCTCAAAATAATTAGTAAATGCATGAAAAATAACAAATGAAGTCAGAAAGGATTGAAAAATGATGATGTGGCTTTGAATGGTGCATTTTGAACACACAAAAAGTCAGGAGTTCAAATAAGTTTTAAAAAATGAAATCCCTTTGTAACAGACGAGTTTCCGTATGAAATCCTGATACTTTGAAAGAGATTGTCCGTTTTGTACACGAAGTGCATCCAGTTTTTGCCGTAACCCTCTCAACTTTCTTGCACATGCTATGTGGATGAAATGATGATACCATGCCAACTTTCAACCTTTTCAGAGTTCATTTGAAATGCTTTTCAATTTTAGGGTCTTATAGCTCAAAATAATTAGTAAATGCATGAAAAATAACAAATGAAGTCAGAAAGGATTGAAAAATGATGATGTGGCTTTGAATGGTGCATTTTGAACACACAAAAAGTCAGGAGTTCAAATAAGTTTAAAAAATGAAATCCCTTTGTAACAGACGAGTTTCCGTATGAAATCCTGATACTTTGAAAGAGATTGTCCGTTTTGTACACGAAGTGCATCCAGTTTTTGCCGTAACCCTCTCAACTTTCTTGCACATGCTATGTGGATGAAATGATGATACCATGCCAACTTTCAACCTTTTCAGAGTTCATTTGAAATGCTTTTCAATTTTAGGGTCTTATAGCTCAAAATAATTAGTAAATGCATGAAAAATAACAAATGAAGTCAGAAAGGATTGAAAAATGATGATGTGGCTTTGAATGGTGCATTTTGAACACACAAAAAGTCAGGAGTTCAAATAAGTTTTAAAAAAATGAAATCCCTTTGTAACAGACGAGTTTCCGTATGAAATCCTGATACTTTGAAAGAGATTGTCCGTTTTGTACACGAAGTGCATCCAGTTTTTGCCGTAACCCTCTCAACTTTCTTGAACATGCTATGTGGATGAAATGATGATACCATGCAAACTTTCAACCTTTTCAGAGTTCATTTGAAATGCTTTTATAAACTCTAATAGCAAAAAGGAATCAACTAAAAAGCTTTTATAAACCTCTAGTATTTTCGTAAAGAATTAAAATTTAAACTATTCAAATTTGGAAACTAATGGAGTAACAGAAAGTTTATAATTATTCTGAGCTAAAAGCAAAAAGAATAAAAAAATAAAGCAAAAATCAAAAGAAAATAAATAATTCAAAAAACAATAGAAAATACTGGAAAAAAATAAAAAATGCCGCCTAATGGGCCACACGGCCTGCATACGACTAGAAACCCATCTGCACATGGGCCAGGATGCAAGCCCGCAGGCCCAATAGGCCCAACACGGCAGTGACAAGGGTAGGCATGTAATGCCTGCATATTAGAGAGGAGCTCAGCACCTGAGCTGCAACGCAGCTTATAAACAGGTGCTGAGCTCTCTTAGCTAGCGAGGTGGGACTAAACTTCCCACCGCACTGCGCCAGCACATTAGTCCCGGTTGGTTGCTCCAACCGGAACCAATGCTCCCCTTTGGTCCCGGTTGGTGGCACCAACCGGAACCAATGCCCACCCTTTAGTCCCGGTTGGTGCCACCAACCGGGACCAAAGCCCTCTGCTTCCCGCCCTTTGGGCTGGTGAAAAGAGGCCTTTGGTCCCAGTTGGTGCCACCAACCGGGACTAAAGGTGGCATTGGTCCCGGTTTGTGCGTCGAACCGGGACCAAAGCCTTTGTTATATAAGCCAGCACTTAGGAAATTTTCAGATTTCCATCGCCAGTTTCCCCCCGCCCGACGACGCCGCGAGCTCGATCTACGCCGCCAGGCTGCCCCGCCGCCGTCGTCGCCCGTGCCCCCGAGCCCACGCCGTCGCCCGTCGCCGTCGTCCTCCGCCCCCCGCCGCCGTCGCCGTCGCCGTCGCCCTCCGCCGCGTGCCCCCGAGCCGTGTCGCCCGTACGTCACCGTCGCCGTCGCCCGCCGCCCCCGGCCCGCCGCGGTCGCCGTCGCCCTCCGCCACCCACGCCGTCGCCCTCCGCCGCCCACGCCCTCTGCCCCCGGCCCGCCGCGGTCGCCGTCGCCCTCCGCCACCCACGCCGTCGCCCTCCGTCGCCCGATGTGAGCCGCTGCCACGCCACGGCTCTGTTTATTTTTTTTATATAATTTGTATTATTTTTTTGTTCATTGCATTTTTTCATATATATAATGTACATATATGTATGTGGGAGCTATATGATGAATGGATGTGGCTATGTATGTATGAATATAATGTTCATAGAATTGTTTTGTTTATATATGTTTTTTTTCATATATGTATTAATTTTTTTATTGAGGTTAATTATTAGTAGATATCGATTTTAGGTTAGTGCTTAGTAGTTGAACTAGTTGATTTAACAAAACTATTTTATTAAATTTTACTATATATAGAAGTAGTTTATTTTTAGTAAGAACTACTTTATTTTATATATTTATAGTAAGTGCTTAGTAGTTGAACTAGTTGATTAATTAGTAAAACTATTTTATTAAATTTTACTATATATAGAAGTATTTTATTTTTAGTAAGAACTACTTTATTTTATTTATTTATAGTAAGTGCTTAGTAGTTGAACTAGTTGATTAATTAATAAAATTACTTTATTTTATTTATAGTAAGTGCTTAATTAGTAGTTGAACTAGTTGATTTAACAAAACTAGTTTATTTTACTATAGAAGTAGTTTATTTTTAGCAAGGAAATTAATAGAACTAGTTTGTTTTTTTAGTTCAAGCAATTATTCCCGCATCGACGTCGACGATGCCTATCCCGCATCCTCGTCGTCGACTCGGCGGAGGAGGCCGGCTTGATCAGAGGGGCCATGTCCGGGACTGGGCTCCGCCGGGCTGGTTTTGGGAGGTGCTACCTTCCGGTGGGCGTAGGTTGGTGAGGAGCCAGCCCGTCGTTGACCCGATCCTTGTTTGGTGGCGGTCGCGTGGGCCAGTGACGGTGCCGAGGCTTCCGGACACCGCGGAGGTGGTACGTCACCGTGTCAGCGAGGAGGACCAGCACGTCCGTCGCTACATGGTTGCGTTGGAGGGCAGGTTCGACAATACCTGGCAGGTTCTTCAGGGATCTCACTGGAGCTATGATCCTGTGATGGTTCCGTCCCTTTGGGTGTCCACCGCCCGCGCCGATACCCGTCGGGCGCTACTGTTCTAGCTGTACTAGCGATGCTATATGTATGATAGTATTCGAGGTGTATTAGTGATAATATTCGACGATGTACGGACGCATGGAGATGATGTAGTTTTGCTTATAATTGAATGCATCCTAATTTGAATACTACTTTATTTTGTGATTTGATTTTGCTTATTGAATGCTCAAAGTGGAAAACTACTCCTACTTTGAATGCTAAAATTGGAGAGCACTATGATTAGTTGATAGCTTATAGGGTTTTTGTTTTCGCAGAAATCTAGGAGCCCCCGGCCCCTCCATCATCCCCGCCGTCGTCCCCGTCACCGCCCCCTCCGACATCGAGGTGAGACCAGCCAAATCCTCTTTTAGAAAGATAATTAAACGATATTTCGGGTTGACTGTAAGTCTGTCGAGTCTCCACCATATATGAGAGGACGAAGAATCCCGACTGTTGTCGTGGGGGTAGCTTCTCCTTCGTTCCCGTGTGCTAGACAATTTGGTGTAATGCACTCGAGAACGAAAGGAGGAGCTACCATCACCGACGGTCGCAAATGTCAGAGAGGAATCAGTGAGGGAGAGTTCCACCATATATATATGAGAGGACGAAGAATCCCGACTGTTGTCGTGGGGGTCGCTTCTCCTTTGTTCCCGTGTGCTAGACATTTTGGTGTAATGCACTCGGGGACAAATGGAGGAGCGACCATCACCAACGGTCGAATGTATACACCACGTGAGCTGAGAGTTTTCAAGAAAAGACTCGACAAACCGATAGTCAACCCGTGATGAATAATAATGATCTAACTTAGGTTTTTTAGTACATATATTTAATTGTAGACGTTTAATATTTGAATTATGAACATAGGAAATGTCGTACTCGGACGACGAAAGTCTCCCGGGGGAGTGCGACTGGTGCCACGACGACCGAGGTCAGTGCGACAGGCCTCACCTGGACGAAGATCGGCGCTTCAGTATTAAGCTGGAGGAGACCTTCGATGTTGAAACGGTACGCAACGACGACAAGTGTTATTTTTTCGTAATTAAGCACGACTTCAACTATTTCAACGTGTACTTTTCATCTTTTACAATTCGGCTAGCTTATCCCATGCCATGCAAGACGCTACGTCTTGGAGAGGATGGGTTTTGAAGACCATGAAAGTATGGAAACAAAGAAAATTCACCTAAGGACCCATCATGATATAGATTTTGAAGTAAATCTGTATAATTCTGAGAGCGTAACCCATTTTGGTTGCAAAAATTGGGAAGCATTTTGCAAGATGTATGGTTTTGATGAGGGTATGCTTGTCACCATGGATCTTGGTGATCCTGACATCGAGCAAGACAATATGGACATTTGGGTCCTTGTTGATACGCCTCCAATTCTACCGCTATGTGAGTTTCTCAAACATAGTTATTAGCTAATTTATATTGTTCATTTCAAAATAGTTGACAGCTTATTTTCATTGACAGCTTATTTTGATTGTTCAAACAATGTGCGGAACATGGTAGACAGAACCTACTACACCGATGGCTCTGAGTTAACTTATAAGGAGAAAACTCATCTGGTCGGATTTTGTACTGATCTTGAGAATTACAATATCTATTGTAAAACTCCTCCACATTATGGTCAATACGTGCCACTAGTGCACGTGTTGAACTACGGTAACTACTATGGAGATACCCTGGTAAGATTTCTTACTATTACGACATCCGTGCATATTTTGCATACTTCTAAAACTAGTACATCATTGCTAACTATGAAGTTATTACTATGTTTTTCAACAGATAATCCCAGAGGATTGTGTGCCTCATTTGATGTATCAGAATGGTAGGCTTGATGTTTTGAACATACAACCAGGTCATCCTACGAATCTCAACTGTCCATACCGGATTTCTAAAAGAAGTGGAGACATGCAAATCAAAGAATGGAAAAAATGTATGGACAGTCGCAAGGAGGTTCTTGGAAGCAAAAGGAAGCGAAGCGCAAGAATTGGAGACAGGATGATCTCCATTCTCCATAATGGAGAGTCAGGGTCTATATTGTTTTATGCTATTTTACCTTAAAGAGGGTATTTCGGTCCTACCTAATACTGATGATCATGTGCTAAGAACAATTAAGTAGGGTTGGTTCGATGACTGTGAGGATGATGATCGTATGACTTGTTATTAATAACGAGTAGAAGTTGTATGATGATGATTAGTAGGACTTGTTATTATATATGATGATGCATGATGCGCGCATGAAGAGTTATTATATATCAGCGGGTGAAATGAACATGGATTGGATTGAAGTGAAGGCAACATGCATGTGGTGCATGTCGAAAGTAGTACAATCCAAACTTGATCAAGTTAGGATTAGTATTACTTTCGACATGCACCACATGTTGCCTTCACTTTAATCTAAGCCATGTTTAGGCATAGCAGTACGTAGCGTTGGTAAACCAAGCACGGAGATATAAGAGAGGACACTTCTCTCTAATAGCTACCTAATAACAACCTAAATTAACCCCCAAAACCCCTAAATCAGCCCCTTTCAAAAAAACCTCAGCTCCAGCCAGATGCTGACGCGTGGATGCCTATTGGTCCCGGTTGGTGACCAACCGGGACCAAAGGCCCCCCGTCCTGGGCTGGCCGCAGCGGCCACGTGGAGGACCTTCTGTCCCGGTTCGTGTAAGAACCGGAACTAAAGGCCAAGGGCATTAGTAACGACCTTTTAGTCCCGGTTCACAAACCGGGACAGAAGGCCCTCACGAACCGGGGCAATAGGCCCTTTTTCTACTAGTGTACTAAGACACGACTCCACATCCTATCTAAACACAATACAACTACAAGTCCAACTGTAACCTACCTTGTACACTATATTCGACACAACTCCAACAAACTCCACCTTGGCAAATATACTCCACCACCCTGGATTTGTTCCATGCGTCAAACTTCCATGTACATTGGACTTGAGCTTATCCCATGAGTATCGCTGCTACTCCAAAGACTCAATGTGACTCCACCTGCAACTTCTAGTCCCTTCCTTTCTTGACCACAGTCAACACTCGAGCAAAATTAAGTTCCTTGTTACTCTAGTTTGTGCTCCCAACTTCCAGAGTATCCGTCAACGCCATCACACACCGATCACTGACCTGCGTGACAGTGAACAACTCACATATTGGTGTCACATATAAGAGTTACCTGAATTCAACATCACCGCTCCTTTCTTGACTGCCTGTCTGAAACTTGAAGGAATTTCATCATTGCTTTTAGTCATCCCGAGTCAAATTCGCAGTTGTCTCACCACATGTATGACCACCAGAGCCCTGGCCCGTCTCCATGCCCCGTGCGCACCGCACGCCTCGCCGCTATTACCGCGTCGAGCCTCCGCTGTCCTGGTCGAGTCTCAAGGGTAACGAAACCACACCACTCAACCCACTGCAGAGTACCACCGATCATCACCGACCGATGACGAGTTTCACGCTTCCATCAGACCACTTGGCTCCAGCCCGAATTACGTGTCCCTCGCTTTTCCTGCTGAATAGGCTTCGACTCTCTGTGCACTTACGCCGTAGCCCCTCAATCAGCACCGAGTGAAGTCCTCCAGACTCCAACTCCACCTTCAACATGACTCCATGGTAGATGATCAATCCACCCCTGCGCCTCATCGACTTCAAGCTCCGTGTATACACCACCTTGAATCAATCCCGCGCCACTGTCTTGTCGAAACCACACAAGCCCTCAGGCCTACGCCACGTGTTTCCATGCCCCAGAAGTCGGTCACCATCAGCATCACGCTCCTACGTCGTCGTCGTCGATCCCACCACCATCTTCTGTACCAACCGACTTACGTCGATCCGTCGACTATCCAATCCGACCCAGCCGAACATATCCGACTGCAATCATGCTCCACCCTGCATCACAACTGCGTGCACATCTATGCATGTCTTGGACGCCCTGTGTTTGCGTGATCCTGCTCAGCACGCTCCGGACTCCTCGAATCCTCAGGTGCGACTGCCATCCATACACAAACTGTGTACCAAACAAAAGGAGACCAAAAATAAAGTCCCATGTAGCCTTCCTGTATGCACGTACCAGAGGAGACCAATGGCGCTAGTCAAACTCCACTCCACATACAATCACACGTAGCTTCTGGACTTATCTTTCTTTCCTTTCTAAGTAGCAATCACGGTCTGATTCTTGATCCTTGTGCTATTTTTTTTCTCAAACAAATCTCACGGCTTGGTTCCCGTATCTTGTGTATCAGCAGCAGCACCTCACACGTCTAGACCCCACCAGGCCTTGCCCAAAAGCCTCCACCTCGTGGCTGCACAATGGCCTAGTCCATCAGGCACGCAACCAGCTAGCCCCACCTGGGCCTGCTTGACACGCCCTAGACTGCCAACGAGCCTGCTCGGCTTCGGCTCCCTGCGACCCAGTGCCCGACTTGGTCCGCGCCGTTCCGATCGAGTGGCTGCCTACACGCCCATCTCGCCAAAACCGGATCGATCTCGTACCGATCCGATCGGCAAGAACTCCAACGCACTCGCCTGACGTTGCCTGCCTTCAGATTGCTTTCCACCAAATCGGATGTATCCCGATCGACTTTTCGCCTCACGCCGCTTCACGACTTCCCGGCGACCATGATCACAACATTAACCTTGTTTCCTCTATATCAACAATCCGCAGCCTCCTCGTAACCTTGCTCATGATATCACTTGTTAGAATAAATCAGAGGCATACCATCGCTCATCCGAGGACCAAACAATCACACGGGCACGACACCGAGATTTGTTAACGAGGTTCACCATTATAGCTACATTCCCGGGGCCTGACTATGGGCGCTCCTCCCCGTGACACCGTCAGAATACCGCACACCGGCCACCCGGGCGCCGGCACATGCTGCCGGCTCCCCCTTGAGCGCATGTGCTATTATGTTGCCATAGGTTACATCGTGTGTCTACCCCCGCTATATATGAGAGGCCTAGGATACAAGTGTCCTACTAAGACACGACTCCATATCCTATCTAAACACAATACAACTACAAGTCCAACTGTAACCTACCTTGTATACTATATTCGACACAACTTCAACAAATTATAGTGTCGCCACGAGTAGTGCCGAGACGTTCTACCTTTTTTTGGAAAAGTAGGCTTACCCCGGGCCTCAGCATCCAAAAGATGCATGTGGCCAAATTTAACCTAGAGAACTATAGTTGGTCTAGTAATTAGAGTGTAACTGCGAAAGTCTTGTACGTGTGTTCTAGCACCTCCTATAATTTGCCTGCCCCCATCAAGGAATCTATCATCGGCATCAAAAGGATAATGCATCTTCTATATCCTATGGAAGAAGCGGCCCCCGCTTCATCCGTGTGGGCAGCTCGGGCGGCATCTCGATCCGTTTTCCCCGGAAGCCGTCCCCGTGAGTCCTCCCCTCGCTGCCGCCGGTCGGCCTCGCTGGGCTCGCCCGCGCGGTTGACGGCGGCGGCGGGGATCCATTCCCGTGGTGTTTTGAGCAAGCTTTTGGCGTAGTACAGGCGGCGACTGGATGGTGTGAAGGCAAAAGTTGCAGCGGCGCTCCGCACAGGGTTGGATCCATCGGAAGCATGGCTATGGGTGGCCAGATCGCGACCATGCCGCCGCACCTATGGACGCCATGTACTGGAGTCGTCACCAACGGCGCCGTCAAGTCCTCGGATGGAGCATGGAACTGCTCCGTTCTTACCCGTCATAGAATGGAGTTCCGCCGCACTCGTCCGAACGGCCGTGTCATGTACTCCTAGGGCACCTCCTGTTGGAAATATGCCCTAGAGGCAATAATAAATTGGTTATTATTATATTTCCTTATTCATGATAACCGTTTATTATCCATGCTATAATCGTATTGACCGGAAACTCAAATACATATGTGGATACATAGACAACAACATGTCCCTAGTAAGCCTCTACCAGATTAGCTCGTTGATCAAAGATGGCTATGGTTTCCTAGCCATGGACATGAGTTATCATTTGATAACGGGATCACATCATCGTGATGGACAAGACCCAAAGTATGAACGTAGCATATGATCGTATCAAGTTTATTACTATCGTTTTTCTCCATGTCAAGTATATGTTCCTATGACCATGAGATCATGCAACTCACTGACAACGGAGGAGTGCCTTGTGTACCAAACGTCGCAACGTAGCTGGGTGACTATAAAGGTGCTCTACAGGTATCTCCGAGGGTGTCTGTTGAGTTGGCATGGATCAAGAATGGGATTTGTCACTCGTATGACGGAGAGGTATCTCAGGGCCCACTCGGTAATACAACATCACAGTAAGCTTGCAAGCAATGTGACTAATGAGTTAGCCACAGGATCTTGTATTGCGGAACGAGTAAAGAGACTTGCCGGTAACGAGATTGAACTAGGTATGGAGATACCGACGATCAAATCTCGGGCAAGTAACATACCGATAGACAAAGGGAACTACATACGGGATTAGTTGAATCCTTGACATCGAGGTTCAACCGATAAGATCTTCATAGGATATGTGGGAACCAATATGGGCATCCAGGTCCCGCTATTGGTTATTGACCGTAGAGGTGTCTTGGTCATGTCTGCATAGTTCTCGAACCCGCAGGGCTACACATTTAACGTTCCGTGACGATATAAGTATTGTTGAGTCATTATGGTGGTTACCGAAGGTTGTTCAGAGTCCCGGATGAGATCTTGGACGTGACGAGGAACTCCGAAATGGTCCGGAGGTGAACATCAATATATTGGATGAAGGGTATTGGAGTCCAGAATTGTTCCGGGGGTACCGAGCGATGACCAGCATCACTGAAAGGGGTTTCGGGGGGGGGGGGGCGACAAGTGTTGAGGGGACTCATGGTCCAAGGGGAGGGGGCAAACCAGCCCACTAAGGGGCTGAGCGCCCCCCTCACCCCATCTCACGTAACCAGGAGGGTTGGCGGCGCCTCCCTAGGGTTTCCCACCTCCCGGCTTGGGGGGCAAGTCACCCTGGGGGAGATCCCATCTGCCCTGGCCGCCGCCCATCTAGGGGAAACCCTAGGGGCACCACCCCCTCCTCCCTTCCCCTATATATAGAGAGGTAGAGAGAGGGCAGCCGCACCCCAGAGCACATCTTCATGCCACGGCGCTGCCTCTCCTCTCCCTCACATCCCTCTTCCTCTCTGTAGTGCTTAGCGAAGCTCTGCTGAGATTCCGCCACCACCACCGGCACCACGCCATCGTGCTGCCGAAGGACTCGAGCTACTACTTCACCATCGCTCGCTAGATCGAGGAGGTGAAGGCGTCATCAAGCCGTGCGTGTGTTGAACGCGGAGGTGCCGTCCGTTCGGCACTAGATCAGAGTTCACGGGACGGATCGTGATTGGATCACGGAGACGTTCAACTACATCAACCGCGTTTCTTAACGATTTCGCTTAGCGATCTACAAGGGTATGTAGATCCAATCTCTCCTCTCGTAGATGGTCATCTCATAGATTGATCTTGGTGAGCGTAGGAAATTTTTTGTTTCCCATGCAACGTTCCCCAACAGTGGTATCAGAGCCATGTTTATGCGTAGATGACATCACGAGTAGAACACAAAGGAGTTTGTGGGCGTTGTATTCAGATTGCTTCCTTCCTTGTTCTTTTCTTGATTCGGCGGTATTGTGGGATGAAGCGGCCCGGACCAACTTTACATGTCCACGTACATGAGACTGGTTCCATCGACAAACATGTGACTTTGTTGCATAAAGATGGCTGGCGGGTGTCTGTCTTTCCCACCTTAGTTGAATCGGATTCGACAAAGGCGGTCCTTGTAGAAGGTTAAATAGCAACTTGCATATCACTGTTGTGATTTTGCGTAGGTAAGAATCGTTCTTGCTAGATACCCATAGCAGCCACGTAAAACATGCAACAACAATTAGAGGACGTCTAACTTGTTTTTGCTGGGTATGTTGTGATATGATATGGCCAAAGACATGATGAGATATATGTGATGTAAGATAATCATGGTTGTGATAGTTTCTATCGACTTGCATGTCGATGCATACGGAACCGGCAGGAGCCATAGGGTTGTCTTTAATTATTGTATGACCTGCGTGTCAATCATTAAGCGCTATGTAATGCTTTACTTTATCGCTAAGAGGTAGCAATAGTAGTAGAAGCATGGTTGGCGTGACAACCCCGATAGCGGCACGATGATGGAGATCATGATGATAGAGATCATGGTGTCATGCCGGTGACGATGGAGATCATGCCGGTGCTTTAGAGATGGAGATCAAAAGCACGAGTTGATGGCCATATCATGTCACTTATGATTTGCATGTGATGCTAATCCTTTTATAAATCTTATTTTGCTTAGGAAAACGGTAACATTATAAGGTGATCCCTCACTAAAATTACAAGATAAAAATTGTGTTCTCACCAAGTGTGCACCGTTGCGAAAGTTCGTCGTTTCGAAGCACCACGTGATGATCTGGTGTGATAGACTCTACGTTCGCATACAATGGGTGCAAGCGAGTTATGCACTTGAGGAACACTTGGGTTAAACTTAACGAGCCTAACATGTACAGACATGGCCTCGGAACACAAGAGACCGAAAGGTCGAACACGAGTCATATAGTAGATATGATCAACATGGAGATGTTCACCATTGAAACCACCTCATCTCACGTGATGATCGGACTTGGGTTGGTGAATTTGGATCGTGCTACACTCGGACAACCAGAGGGATGTTGATTTGAGTGGGAGTTCTTAGGTAATGTGATTAATTGAACTCATTATCATGAACACAGTCTAAATTGTCTTTGCAAATTTATGTTGTAGATTGATACGTCTCCAACGTATCTATAATTTTTTATTGTTCCATGCTGTTATATTATCAATCTTGGATGTTTTATAATCATTTTATAGTCATTTTATATCATTTTTTGGTACTAACCCGTTGACATAGTGCCAAGTGCCAGTTGCTGTTTTCTGCATGTTTTTTCCATCGCAGGAAATCAATACCAAACGGAGTCCAAACGCAGCGAAACTTTTTGGAGATTTTTTTGGACCAGAAGACAACCAATGGGCCAAAGAAGCACCTGGGGGCGGCTCCGAGGGGATCTTAACCCACCAGGGCGCGCCTGGAGGCCCAGGAGCGCCCTGGTGGGTTGTGCCCACCTCGGGTGCCCCCCGAACTGCCTCTTTACTCTATAAATACCCCAATATTCCAGAAACCCTAGGGGAGTCGGCGAAAATCAATTCCAGCCACCGCAGAGTCTAGAACCACCAGATCCAATCTAGACACCATCACAGAGGGGTTCACTGAAGGAAATATGCCCTAGAGGCAATAATAAAGTTGTTATTTATATTTCCTTATATCATGATAAATGTTTATTATTCATGCTAGATTTGTATTAACCAGAAACTTAGTACATGTGTGAATACATAGACAAATAGAGTGCCACTAGTATGCCTCTACTTGACTAGCTCGTTGAATCAAAGATGGTTAAGTTTCCTGGCCATAGACATGAGTTGTCATTTGATTAATGGGATCACATCATTAGAGAATGATGTGATTGACTTGACCCATTCCGTTAGCTTAGCATTCGATCGTTTAGTATATTGCTATTGCTTTCTTCATGACTTATACATGTTCCTATGACTATGAGATTATGCAACTCCCGAATACCGGAGGAACACTTTGTGTGCTACCAAACGTCACAATGTAACTGGGTGATTATAAAGGTGCTCTACAGGTGTCTCCAATGGTACTTGTTGAGTTGGCATAGATCGAGATTAGGATTTGTCACTCCGATTGTCGGAGAGGTATCTCTGGGCCCTCTCGGTAATACACATCACTATAAAGCCTTGCAAGCAATGCAACTAATGAGTTAGTTATGGGATGATGTATTACGGAACGAGTAAAGAGACCTGCCGGTAACGAGATTGAACTAGGTATTGAGATACCGATGATCGAATCTTGGGCAAGTAACATACCGATGACAAAGGGAACAACGTATGTTGTTATGCGGTTTGACCGATAAAGATATTCATAGAATATGTAGGAGGCAATATGAGCATCCAGGTTCGGCTATTGGTTATTGACCGGAAACGAGTCTCGGTCATGTCTACATAGTTCTCGAACCCGTAGGGTCCGCACGCTTAACGTTCGGTGACGATCGGTATTACTCCCTCCATTCCTTTATATAAGGTGTATTTGTTTTTTCCAAAGTCAAACGTGTGCATGTTTGACCAGGTTTTTAGAAAAATATATCAAGATCCAAAATACCAAATTTATATGATTTGATCCATCGTGAAAAGTAGTTTCATATTTTATCTACTAGATATTGTGGATGTTCATATTTTATTCTATAATTTTGGTCAAACTTTCAAATGGTTGACTTGCACGGAAACCAATACACCTTATATTCTGGAATGGAGGGAGTATGAGTTTATGTGATTTGATGTATCGAAGGTAGTTCAGAGTCCCGGATGTGATCACGGACATGACGAGGAGTCTCGAAATGGTCGAGACATAAAGATTGATATATTGGACGACTATATTCGGACACCGGAAGTGTTCCGGGTGGTTTCGGAGAAAACCGGAGTGCCGGAGGGGTTACCGGAACCCCCCGGTGAAGTATTGGGCCTTAGTGGGCCTGAGGGGAGAGAGAGGGTAGCAGCCCAGGAGGTGGCGCGCCCCCTCCCATGAGGAGTCCGAATTGGACTAGGGGAGGGGGGCGCGGCCCCTCTTTCCCTCTCCCTCTCCCTCTCTTTCCTTCCCCCTTCCCTCTTCCTACTTGGACTAGGAAAGGGGAGTCCTACTCCTACTAGGAGGAGGACTCCCCACTCCTTGGCGCGCCCCTAGGGCCGGCCGGCCTCCCCCTTGCTCCTTTATATATGGGGGTAGGGGGCACCCTAGAACACACAAGTTGATTGTTCCAAGCCATGTGCGGTGCCCCCCTCCACCATAATCCACCTCGATCATATCGTAGCGGTGCTTAGGCGAAGCCCTGCGTCGGTAGCAACCTCATCAAAGTCATCACGCTGTCGTGCTGACGGAACTCTCCCATGAAGCTCTGCTGGATCGGAGTTTGTGGGACGTCATCGAGCTGAACGTGTGCTGAACTCGGAGGTGCCGTGCGTTTGGTACTTGGATCGGTCGGACCGTGAAGCCGTACGACTACATCAACCGTGTTCTCATAACGCTTTCGCTTACGGTCTACGAGGGTACGTGGACAACACTCTCCCCTCTCGTTGCTATGCATCACCATGATCTTGCGTGTGCGTAGGAAATTTTTGGAAATTACTACGTTCCCCAACATTCACCACTTCCATTGGTGCCTCTCCGATGATGCGTGACTAGTTCTTTGTAGACCTTCGGGTCCGTAGTTAGTAGCTAGATGGTTTCCTCTCTCTCGTTTGATTCTCAATACTATGGTATCTTGGAGATCCATATGATGTAACTCTTTTTGCGGTGTGTTTGTAGGGATCGGATGAACTTTGAGTTCATGATCAGATCTATCTTTTTATATCCATAAAAGTTATTTGAGTTTCTTTGATCTCTTATGTCGGCGTTCTGGGAACGGGGGTCCCCAGACTAGCCTGCCTGCGGCCCACGGTGTGGCTCTGCGAGTGGGCCTGTATGGGCCATCTTCACCAACAAGCTTTCAAGACCCTCGCGAGGGGCCAAGCCTCGCGAGGCGGACGACACAAGACCTCCTCGGGAGCAGCCTCACCAGGCTGGCTTGCGAGGGGCTGAGAGATCAAGGTAGGGAAAACCTCGCGAGGTTCTCGTGACGTGAGCCATGACGATCGAGGCCAGGAGGGTGCCAGCGTGTAAAGTGTCCTTGTTTCCTCTTTGGTGCTAAGGAGGCAAGCGCAGGTGAGGAGTACCGAGGCGTCAAGCAAAGGTTTCCTTATCGGTGCAACAAGACCAAGACCAGCAGGACGGCAGGACGGAGGTCACCGTGGAGCCCAAGACGGCGTCACCACCAGAGCCTTTGGGAGGCGAAGACTACTTTTGTCAGGATAAGCTGTACTAGCTGTCCCCTTTCAAATTGGCCGTTGTGGGATCCATTCCCGCTCGATATTTGGGAAGAGGACAGGGGCCCCTATAAAGAGGACTACCACCACCGTAGGAGGCAACTGACTCGATCGATCGGATCCTCACACCCACACAAGTTCGCCAAGCACAAGAACAGCTCTCCTCAGGAGGCTGTTTTTCCCCTTGTACTGTTCATCCTCCGCCCAAGAGGCAATCCACCACCACACACTGGAGTAGGGTATTACACCACAGCGGTGGCCCGAACCAGTATAAATCTTGTGCCCCTTGTGTTGCGAGTTCGTCGAGCTAGCCTAGAGATCGCGAAGCGTGAGAGGGCGTGATCTGTGAGGGGAAGATCTTCACGCGCACCCCAGAGTTCGAACCTTAAGGGTTTTGCCGGAACCCGAGATCTGACATTTGGCGCACCAGGTAGGGGTGCGCCGGAGTTTTCCTTCCGTCGATCCGCGTCCCATCGCTTCGTCGCATCGATGGCGGATGCTCACCGAGCTCGCGCTGAGCGCCGGGCTGCCCTCGCTACCCGCGTCGCCCAGACGGCTCCCGTCAGCGGGCCACTTCGTCGTTCTCCGTCGCCTGCCGCCAACGCCGCCACCGGCCCGGCGGGGAACGAGCAGCAAGCCTCCTCGCTGCACCCCTCGGTGCGGCGGGACGGCCGCACCGCCACTCCATCGCTGACCCCGGCCGGCTCGTCGTCTCACGCCTGTCGCGCTCCCACGGATGTGCATGCCGCGCTGTGCATGGTGCGTGAACTCCTGCACTACCGCCCCATCGACGACCTCTACGAGGACTGGCTGGACCGCATCGTCGAGCTTGTCAGCGCCGCAGGGGTTCCCCCGCACCGTCCCTCTCGCTGCCTCGTCCACCGCCAGCTACGGACGACGTAGCTCACGGAGCACCTCCACCATCTCTGCACCAAGACGGCGCCCTGTCGCCAAGGCGCGCGGCTCCGCGGCGCGACCCACCGCATCCGGCACCCATGCGCGAAGAAGGAAGCTGCCAAGAAGTCCCTCGCCCGCAAGAGAACGCTCCATCGCTCCCCGCACCGCCGCGTCAGGATCGCTTGCTATGGCAGGGCCCCGCGCCGCTTGCTATGGCGGCGCGCGGGCGCTAAGACCAAGCTCCACCTCCAAGACGGGCCCCGGTGACCATGGCCGGTTGCTGCGCCTTCACCCCCGAGCTGCGTAGCGTTGCCTGGCCGGGAAAGTTCAAGCCAGACCTGCCTCCACGCTACGACGGCACCCGCGACCCCGCGGAGTTCCAGCAGCTCTACGAGCTGAGCATCGAGGCGGCCATCAGCGTCGAGAAAGTCATGGCGAACTGGTTCCCCATGGCGCTCAAAGACGGCACTCGTTCATGGCTCCTGAACCTGCCTCCAGGCTCGATCTCCTCCTGGGACGAGATGCGCGACCGCTTCGTCGCCAACTTCCAGGGCACTCGTGACCGCCCCCCGGCCGCGGGTGATCTGCGCCGCGTCAAGCAACAACCAGGAGAGACCCTCCAGAAGTACATCCAGCGCTTCAACAATGTTCGTCTCAAGATCCCCAAGGTGACGGACGAGGCCATCATCTCGGCGTTCTCCGATGGCGTCCATGATGTCAAAATGAAGGAGGAGCTCGCCATCCATGAGGAGTTGTGCACATCCCTGGAGCTGTTCAACCTGGCGACCAAGTGCACAAGGGCTGAGGAAGGGCGCCTTTCCCTTCTCGAGCTCCCAGCTGCCGACCTGGAGGAGAAGAAAGCCAAGTCCAAGGACGTGAAGCACAAGGGAGCAGCCGTGCTCGCGGCAGAGCCGGACTCGAAGCGCGGTAGGGACCAGCCCGAGTCATCCAAGAGCAGCCGACCATTTTGCGCCTTCCACAACGTGCACAGCCACAACACCAACAATTATACGGAGCTCAGGGCCATTCGCGATGGATGCTTCGGTCGACGCCCCGAGCGCAACGACCGGGGCAACGGCCGAGGAGGAGGACGTGGTGGAGGACGCTGGGATGACCGTGGCTCACGCCAGGAGTGGCACGACCGGCCACGTGAGGACCGCTGGCAGGATCAGCCTCGCGAGGGCGCCTGGAGGGATCTGCCTCGCGAGGACCGTCCTCAGGGCAATGCTGGGCTTCCTCCGCTGCCGCCACCACCAAGAAGGAACAACGACCACCATCAAGACGAGGGGGCTGGGGGCTTCCAGGAGCCGCATGCTATCGCCTGCATCTTGGGCGGGGCTCAAGCCCCAGCCTCACAGCGGATCTTCAAGCAGTTTGCCCGCGAGGTGAACGCAGTCTTCCCCAAGCTCGAGGCCACACGCTCGCTCAGGTGGTCCAAGTGCGCCATCACTTTCAGTTCGGCAGATTAGCTTAAGTGTGCGGCCACTGCTGGCGTTCTCCCGATGCTTTGTTCGCCCATCATCAGCAACGTACAAGTCACCAAGACCCTCATCGACGGCGGCGCATGACTCAACGTCTTGTCCGTCGACACGTTCGACAACCTTCAAGTGCCCTACGATCAGCTTCATCCTACCAAGCCTTTCTCAGGAGTGAACGACGGTTCCACCACACCGATAGGGCAGGTCCGCCTCCCTGTCACCTTCGGAGAACCCAACAACTACCGCACCGAGCTCATCGACTTCGACGTCGCACACATCCGACTGCCGTACAATGCCATCCTCGGGTATCCAGCCCTGGCCAAGTTCATGGCGGTGGCGCACCACGGTTACAACGTCCTCAAGATGCCAGGGAGCCGCGGGATCATCACAGTCCCCTACGAAGAAAGAGATGCGGTGTGCTCCCTCGAGCGCGCCTTCCAAGCAGCGTCAATCGAAGACCCCGACAACAATGTAGCTCGATACCCTCCTGAGGTTGTCCCCAAGAAGAAGAAGCAGCTACTACGTGCAGGACCTCAGGAGGGTGGCGCCGCGAAAGGTACATCGTCAAGATCAGCGCCCGCACTTGGGGCGCCTCCCTCCCTCGCATAGGAAGGCGCGCCCGGCGCCCTCCTTGGGCCGGGCTCGGGGGATCTCTTCTGGAGGGCCTCAGACCTTGCCAGCATCACGAGGGAGGTGCTCGGGCACCACTTGGAGGCGTGCTTCGCGGCACGTCTCCCTCGGGAGGACACGGGGCGAGGGGCGCCCAACGCTCAGGAGTTCATCGCCAAGACCACTCAGGAACTGCAGGACGCGAGAGCCATGTGCGGCGACCGCCGCTAACCGGGCGCAGCTCCCCATCCGGCAAGGAAGCCGGGCTGCGCGTCTGCGTCGACGTCCCAGGGCTCAACCGGGCCGCGTCTCAGGAGCTCTTCTGGCCTTCGTGCGTGGGATGCTGCGAGGGCCCACCGCACAGCTACGTTCGCATGCCTTTTGGCCTACCGAGCATGGCATTCGCCTATCAGCGCAACCTGCGTTGTGTCCTGGCATCTCAGGAGGTCAGGCACCATGCCGTCCTGACGGAGATGGAGACGGTCCTCAAGGAACCGCCTGGACCCCTAGAGCCTCCCCAGGCTCAGGGCCCCGGTGGCTCGTGAGGAGCAACCCCTTTTTCGCATACCTTCAGCTGCCCCAACATCCCTTCATCAACAGAACCAGGTGACATTTTCGAAGTTTATTTAGCTAGGAGCACCCTCAGGGCCGCATCATTCCCAGGCCGCGTGGGTCCGTCCCTGCGGCATGTATCCCTTTCCTATTTCTTTAGCTTACCTTGTTGGGGGAGCCCCTTGGGCTGCATCATCCCAAGCCGCTCGGGCCTGACCCAGTGGCATGTATTTCCCCTATGTTTACTTAAGCCAGTTTGCTTTCCATGCTTAATCTATCTATGACTATCACCTGCTCAATTGTCACCCACCACGGGAGCTGCTCACACTGGCACGGCACTTGTGCTCGGGTCCGTCCCGGCAACGTCGACAAACCTGAGCAGTCGAGCTCTGGCTCGCGGCATGCCCCGCGCACGTCACCTCACCAGGCCCTCAGTGCCTTCATCTCCTCGCGGAGCAACCGGTGGCAGACCGGCAACCGTAATGGCAAGCTGTGTTTCTCCTTGTGCTGGCTTGCAGGAATCCCCTGAGGATGACGGTAGGCGGCACCGCGAGCTCCCTCTTCTCCCATGCGATTTGCTTGCGCGTTAAAAGGGGGGCTCCTGAGCATCGCGACTCAGGAGCTCTTACTGGCTCTCCAGCCCTCACCCCCTGGCCTTGACCATGGCATCGCGACCTGGCATACCAGTGGTGGCTGAGCTCGCTCGAGGGTCGGGACCTGAGGACGTAGGGCATGAAGGAGAGCGTGGGAGGAGAGGAAGACTTGTACGGGCCCGACCTGGCTAAGCTACGACCGCCTGTGCACAGGCCCGGCGCTTCGCGAGGAATCGACTCCGGACCGTCAAGATAAGTCTCGCGCCCGGGTTGGCTAAAAGCGCTAAGGCCTAGGAACCACACTAGCCGCAGCCCCGCTGCGGCAACGTCACCCCCCTTTTTTACCTCCCGACGGCTGCTTGAGCGCTAAAGGGGATCTCCTGAGCATCGCGCCTCATGAACCCTTACTGGACCTCGGGCCGCTCACCTCCTGGCCTTGACCACGGCACGCGACCTGGCATACCAGCGACGGCTGCAGCCTGCCTGGGGACCGGGACCTATCAGCGTAGAGCACCAAGTCGTCGCGAGGATAGAAAGGGGAGACCGAGCTGAAGCAGGACTCGCGCCCGCGCAAGTTCATAATAAGGATAATATTGACAAAAGACATTACAGACCCTTTACACGCCCCCACAGGGTACCTCTCGACTCTTCGCAGGAAACAAAAGGGAAAAGCCTCAAGGTGTCCTATCTACACGCGCCCATGCAGCTGATGCCATCATCAACAGTGGGCCAACAGAGGCCAGCGCCAACCTGATCCAAATCGGCGGCGGCGGCCAGATGCTGCAGCCCTGCTCCAGGCTCGGCGAGAGCTTGGGGGCACGTAGCTGTCGTCGCTCGTCTCCGGAGTCTCAAAGAGCTCGGGAGAATCGCTGGACTCGCAAGCGTCGCTGCGGCTTCCAGAGGAGCCGCTGGTGACGCGGACAGCAGGCCCTGCCCCTGCTGTGGCGTCAACCTGATGACCCCTCCCGGAGCAACACTCCAGGCGGCGACCTTCTGCGTCGAAAACCTTGAAGAACAGCGTGGAGGCGCCCTCATACTCGAAGTGGATCGCAAGGGGGCCCTCCGCACGGCACACTCGGGCGACCTCACCCCAGTCTCGGGTCATGAAGATCTTGCCCGAGGAGACGGCTTCAACCTCCGCTCCAGTCGTTGGCGCGTCGCAGTCCACGTGCTGCAGCCAAAGCTCGAGGGGTCCCCTCGGCAGCATCACGTCAGAGAAGAACCGCGGGAAGCGAATCCACGAGCGTGGAGGCATCGCCGCCCGGAGCACCAGTTCGCACGAGGAGTCCACGGCATGGACTCCTGGGGCGACGGAGCGCATTACCGCGGCCTGGCTGCCGCGACCACGGCGAGGGCGATGCCGCTCACCGCTTCTCCCACCTAAACCCTCGGCTTGGGCGTACAAGGGCAACGGGTACCCTGGAGGAGGCCGCTCGCACCAAGGCCTCGTCACCACCTGCATCGCCACCGCGTCGCTACGGTGGACTGGCCTCTTTGGCGGGAGCGGCCCCGGCCCGTCGAGGGGGGTCTTTCCTTCCTTCGCAGCAGAAAACCTTCGGATGGGCGCCATTGGTGGCGGCAATGAAGCAAAGGGAGAGAAGCGAGCGGAATGTGAAGAGATGGGCGATGGGGGCTCTGCCCCCTCCCCATTTATAGCAGGAGAAGGCCAACCAGCGCCCCCCACGATTATAGGTAATGATGGTTTTTTCCTTGCATGTCGCATGGACTTATCAAGTCGGGCAATTGTCGAGGCAGCGTGGGGAAGCGGAGACGCCCACGTCGAATCAACTGCCACGCGTCGACCAAGGCCGCAAGCTATTGGGGCCCACGGCGCTCTGCACTTTCCTTTTGGCTTCGCCTCGAAGCCAAGCCCAAGCGCGCCTTGGGCCCGGGGGCTACTGTCGGCGTTCTAGGAACGGGGGTCCCCAGACTTGCGTGCCTGCGGCCCATGGCGTGGCTCTGCGAGCAGGCCTGTACGGCCCATCTTCACCAACAAGCTTTCAAGACCCTCGCAAGGGGCCAAGCCTTGCGAGGCGGATGACACAAGACCTCCTCGGGAGCGGCCTCACCAGGCTGGCTCGCGAGGGGCGGAGAGATCAAGGCAGGGAAAACCTCACGAGGTTCTCGTGACGTGAGCCATGACGATCGAGACCAGGCGGGCACCAGCGCGTACAGTGTCCTTTTTTCTCTTTGGTGCTAAGGAGGCAAGCGCAGGCGAGGAGTACCGAGGCGTCAAGCAAAGGTTTCCTTATCGGTGCAACAAGACCAAGACCAGCAGGACGGCAGGACGGAGGTCACCGTGGAGCCTAAGACGATGTCACCACCAGAGCCTTTGGCAGGCGAAGACTACTTTTGTCAAGATAAGTTGTACTAGTTGTCCCCTTTCAAATTGGTCGTTGTGGGATCCCTTCCCTCTCGATATTTGGGAAGAGGACCGGGTGCCCTATAAATAGGACTAGCCACCACCGTAGGAGGCAACTGACTCGATCGATTGGATCCTCACACCCACACAAGTTCGCCAAGCACAAGAACACCTCCCCTCAGGAGGATGTTCTTCCCCTTGTACTGTTCATCCTCAGCCCAAGAGGCAATCCACCACCACACACTGGAGTAGGGTATTACACCACAACGGTGGCCCGAACAAGTATAAATCTTGTGTCCCTTGTGTTGTGAGTTTGTCGAGCTAGCCTAGAGATCGCGAAGCGTGAGAGGGCGTGATCTGTGAGGGGAAGATCTTCGCGTGCACCCTAGAGTTCGAACCTTAAGGGTTTTGCCGGAAACCGAGATCCGACATCTCATATGCATGATTGCTTATAGCCTCGTATTTCTTCTCCGATATTTGGGTTTCGTTTGGCCAACTTGATCTATTTATCTTGCACTGGGAAGAGGTGCTTTGTAGAGGTCGATGTGTGGAGTAATAGTAGTAGATGAAGGCAGGAGTCGGTCCACTAATCTTTGATGTGATGCCTATATAATGATCATTGCATGGATATCGTCATGATTATTTGAAGTTATATCAATTGCCCAACAGTAATTTGTTTACCCACCGTTTGCTATTTTTCTCGAGAGAAGCCACTAGTGAAACCTACGGCCCCCAGGTGTCTTTCTCATATTATTTGCCTTTGCGATCTATTTTCCTTTGCTTTTATTTTCAGATCTATTAAACCAAAAATAAAAAATACCTTGCTGCATTTTATTCTTATTTATTTTATTTCGCGTTCAATCTATCAATCTACTACAATTTATTCACGTTCGTTTGCCAATTTCTGGCGCCACTACCCGAAAGGGATTGACAACCCCTTTTACACGTCGGGTTGCGAGAATTTGTTATTTGTGTGCAGGTGTTATTTACGTTGTGTTGCTTGATTCTCCTACTGGTTCGATAACCTTGGTTTCATCACTGAGGGAAATACCTACCGTCGCTGTGCTCCATCATCCCTTCCTCTTTGGGGAAATACCGACGTAGCTTCAAGCCACATCGAAAGGAATTTCTGGCGCCGTTGCCGGGGAGGATCTTCAACATATACCAGGTTCCTAATTACAAATCTCATCTCCTCGAAATTTACATTATTTGCCATTTGCCTCTTGTTTTCCTCTCCCCCACTTCACAAAAATTTGCCGATTTATTCGCCCTCTTTTTCGTTCGTTGTTTTCTTGCCGGATATGTTTTTGAGTGCAATCTTGTTGCGTAGTCATCATGACTCAAGAGAACACCAAGTTGTGTGATTTCTCAAATACCAACAACCATGATTTTATTGGCACTCCTATTGCTCCTCCCACCACTAGTGCGGAGTCCTGTGATATTAATACTACTTTTGCTGAATCTTGTTATGAAAGATCAATTTTCCAGTACTCCTAATGAGGATGCCGTGTCCCATCTTAATACCTTCGTGGAATTATGCGATATGCAAAAAACAGATGTGGACAATGATGTTGTGAAGATGAAATTGTTTCTGTTTTCTTTGCATGATTCTGCAAAAAATTGGTTCTCTTCTTTGCCTTGCAATAGTATCGATTCTTGGAATAAGTGCAGAGATGCTGTTATCACTAAATATTTTCCGCCCGCAAAAATTATTTCCCTTAGAACCCAGATCATGAATTTCAAGCAACTTGAACATGAGCATGTTCCACAATCTAGGGAATGGATGAAAATGATGCTAAGGAATTACCCAACTCATGGGTTAAATCTTTGGATGATCATACAATTTTTTTATGCGGGATTGAATTTTGTTTCTCGTAATCTTTTAGATTCCGCCGCGGGTGGTACTTTTATGGAAATTACTTTGGGTGAAGCCACAAAATTGCTTGATAAGATTATGGCAAATTATTCACAATGGCATACCGAAAGAGCTCCTAGTAGTAAAAAAGTTAATTCGGTTGAAGAAATTTCTTCTTTGAGTAAAAAAGTTGATGCTCTTATGAAATTGGTTGCTAGTAAAAGTGCTCCTATTGATTTCAATGATATGCCTTTGTCTACTTTGATTGAGCAAAATAGTGATGCCATAGATCTGAATTTTATCTCTCGAAATAATTTCAACAACAATGCTTATAGAGGTAATTTTAATCCTAGGCCTTTTCCTAGTAATTCCTCTAATAATTATGGTAATTCCTATGGAAATAAATCTTATAATAATAATAGGAACACGTCTGATTTTGAGAATAATATAAAAGAATTTATCAACAAGCAAAAAGTTTTCAACACTACCATAAAAGAAAAGTTGAATAAGATTGATGATTTGTCTAGAAGTGCTGATAGAATTTCTCATGATGTGGAAAATCTCAAGATGAAATTTTTTGTGCCTAAAGTTGAGGAATCAATTAAAGCTCTCTTTGTTTCCATGGATGAAAGTAAGAAAAGAACCGCTATGCTTAGAGCTAGAAGAGAATTTTTTAAAAAAGCGTTTTCTAGTGATTGCTTTCATAAAAGTGGCGAAGATCTTAAAATGATTGGTGTTTCTTCTATTGATTACTTTTTTAGTAAAGTTAAGATTGATTAAAAAGGGACTGGAGAAGAGTCAACTTTAGCTAGAAGGCATCCCAATAATTCGGAGGGAGAAAATCTTGTTGAGAAAATTGATAAAAGTGGGTTTGAAGAGGTCAAAACTTTAACTAGTGATGTGCCCACTCTTTTGGATTACAAAGACTTTAATTATGATAGTTGCTCTTTGATTGATTGTATTTATTTGTTGCAATCCATGATAAATTCACCCCATGCCTATGAACAAAATAAAGCTTTTACTAAACATATTGTTGATGCTAGATGAAAGCTTTGGAAGAAAAGTTGAAATTAGAAGTTTCAATTCCTAGAAAATTGCATGATGAATGGGAACCTACTATCAAAGTCAAGATTAAAAATTATGAGTGTTTTGCTTTGTGTGACTTGGATTCTAGTGTTTCTACAATTCCGAAATCTTTATGTGATGTACTTGGTCTTACTGATCTTGAAGAATGCTCTTTAAATTTGCACTTGGCGGATTCTACTATTAAAAAGCCTATGGGAAGAATTAATGATGTTCTTATTCTCGTAAATAGGAATTACATGCCCATAGATTTTATTGTTCTTGATATTGATTGCAATCCATCTTGTCCAATTATTCTTGGTAGACCGTTTTTACGCACTATCGGTGGCGTGATTGATATGAAAGAAGGCAATATTAAGTTCCAATTTCTGTTAAGGAAGGGTACAGAACACTTTCCTAGAACAAGAATTAGGCCACCTTATGAATCAACCATGAGGGCATCTTATGGATCTCGAAACAAAGATGACAAAACTTAGATCCTTGCTTTATGGCTAGCTAAGGGCGTAAAACTATAGCGCTGGTTGGGAGGCAACCCAATGAATAAAATTTCTTTTTCTTTTTGCTTTCTGTTCTTGAGTGTTTGCACAATTATGCTACTATTATGATTGTGTTTTTTGTGTTTTAATTAGTGTTTGTGCCAAGCAAAGCCTTTAGGATCTTCTTGGGTGATACTTGTTTGATCTTGGTGGAAAAAACAGAAAAATTATGCGGACAGAGTTAGAATATTTGAACATCACAGAAGCGACGAAAAACTCTGAATATTTTACAGTAGATTGATATACAAATTTCTCAGGCCGTCCTATTTTTTTCAGAATTTTTGGAGTTACAGAAGTATGCGAACAGTTCAGATTGCTACAGACTGTTCTGTTTTTGCCAGATTCCGTTTTCTTTGCGTTGTGTGATTGTTTTGATGATTCTATGGTTTTTCTTTGATGAGTTTTTGCCATAGAATACAGTACATATAATGCAAGAATAAAATATGGATTGGTTTACAACAGTACTTATAGTAGTGATTTGCTTTCTTATACTAACGGATCTCACGAAGGTTTTGTTGGAGTTTTGTGTGATTGAAGTTTTCAAGTTTCGGGTTATCTTACGATGGATGAAGGAATAAGGAGTAAGAAGAGTCTAAGCTTGGGAATGCCCCAGCATCCCAAGCTATTATCCAAAGAGAGCAAGCAACTAAGCTTGGGGATGCCCCGAGTGGCATCCCCTCTTTTTTCTAACGACCATCGGTATTTTACTCGAAGCTATATTTTTATTCGTCACATACTATGTGTTTTGCTTGGAGCATCTTGTATGATATGAGTCTTTGCTTGTTTTATTTTGTGTTTTAAGTCTTGATTCCTTTCTGGACACACCTATTTGAGAAAGCCAATAGTATAATGACTTGTTAAAATTGCTCTCTATGCTTCACTTAAATTTTTATGAGCTATGGATTTGCTCTAGTGCTTCACTTATATCTTTTTGACCATGGTGTACTTTAGTATTTTTGAAGAAATGCTCTCTTGCTTCACTTAGATTTATTTGAGAGTTAGTAAAATTTTCAAGAAATTCTCTCTTGCTTCACTTAAATTAATTTGAGAGAAATAAAGAAATATTATGCTCGTGATCTTCACTTATATTTGTTTAAGCTTATAAAAAGCAACACATGAAAATTAGTTCCAAAGTGGTAGATATCCAAGAAGGATATAATAAAAACTTTCATGAATATCATTGGACAAAATAAACTTGATTCTTAGTAATAGTTCTGAGATATGATGATGTGATATGTGAGTCATGTTGATGAGTAATTATGCTTTAGTAAGAATATTGGTGTTACGGTTTGTGATTCCCTATGCAAGTATGAAAGTCAATAGTTATTCAATGAAATTACACCCTACTTGTGGTGCATTATTTGGTGTTAATTATTCTTAATGCTCGCTTATAAGATTATTCGTTTCTTGGTTGGTCGCTTCTCAATCTTTTGCTAGCCTTCATTTTGCACTAAGTATGATCACTACTTGTGCATCCAAAAACCTTTAAACCAGTTTTGCCACATGAGTCCACTATATCTACCTATATGTGGTATTCTTTTGCCGTTCTAAGCAAATTTGTATGTGCCATCTCTAATTTTCAAAATAAACTTCTCTTTTGTGTTCGTACCGCTCGCGAAGCGGTGAGGGGTGGCTAATATTTTCCATGCTAGATGTGCTATTCTCACGATGAGTGTTCATTCACTTGTCATTGCACGAGAGTAGGCAAAGGTATTAGGGATGCCCAGTCCGGAAATGAAAAATGAATTTACTTTATGTTGTCAAATAATAAATTCCTTGGAAAGTGTTGGTATGGAGGGCACCCGTGGATACGGTTAGCCATGGAAAGTGAAAGTATGGTGGAAAAAGGAATAAACTTTATTTTCTGTTTGGTAACCGCCTATGATATATCTAGCATGGAAAGTGTTGGGAACTCTAAGTCGTTTTCGTTGGTGGGAAAGACACACCTCCCAAAATGTTTTTATCTCTAATTTTTTTTGCTTTGAGCTCTAGCACCTCTACAAATCCCTACTTCCCTCTACGAAGGGCCTTTCTTTACTTTACGCAATTTTCATTTTTAATTTGAGTCTCCATCTTCTCTTATAAAAGCACCAACTAGGAGGCACTATGATCGTACTTGAGTATTGGGTGTAGTTAAGATGCGAGCGTGTTTCATGAATGGATCAATGATTGAGCATGATGGGCTAGGGATAACTTATTTAGCGTTGATATTTTGAAAGACATGGTTGCTTGTTGGTATGCTTGAGTATTTAAGTTATCATGTCAAAA
The DNA here is from genome assembly GCF_018294505.1 of Triticum aestivum. Classification (NCBI taxonomy): domain Eukaryota; kingdom Viridiplantae; phylum Streptophyta; class Magnoliopsida; order Poales; family Poaceae; genus Triticum; species Triticum aestivum. The sequence goes on along the minus strand of NC_057799.1, from coordinate 524,452,516 downwards.
CTAGACTATTGCTTTGAACAATATAAAAGTCCAAATGTCCATGTTATCAAGAAAAGAACAGGAGATGACATGTTAGGCAGCATTCCACATCAAAAATTCTGTTTTTATCATTTACCTACTTGAGGACGAGCAGGAATTAAGCTTGGGGATGCTGATACGTCTTCAACGTATCTATAATTTTTATTGTTCCATGCTCTTATATTATCAATCTTTGATGTTTTATAATCATTTTATAGTCATTTTATATCATTTTTTGGTACTAACCTATTGACATAGTGCCAAGTGCCAGTTGCTGTTTTCTGCATGTTTGTTTACATCGCAGGAAATCAATACCAAACGGAGTCCAAACGCAGTGAAACTTTTTGGAGATTTTTTGGACCAAAAGACAACCAATGTGCCGAAGAAGCACCTGGGGGCTGCTCCGAGGGGAGCACAACCCACCAGGGCGCGCCTGGAGGCCCAGGCGCGCCCTGGTGGGCTGTGCCCACCTCGGGTGCCCCCGGACCGCCTCTTTACTCTATAAATACCCCAATATTCCAGAAACCCTAGGGGAGTCGACGAAAATCAATTCCAGCCGCCGCGGAGTCCAGAACCACCAGATCCAATCTAGACACCATCACGGAGGGGTTCACCACTTCCATTGGTGCCTCTCCGATGATGCGTGAGTAGTTGTTTGTAGACCTTCGGGTCCGTAGTTAGTAGGTAGATGGCTTCCTCTCTCTCTCTATCTCTCTCGTTTGATTCTCAATACAATGGTCTCTTGGAGATCCATATGATGTAACTCTTTTTGCGGTGTGTTTGTTGGGATCGGATGAACTTTGAGTTTATGATCACATCTATCTTTTTATATCCATGAAAGTTATTTGAGTTTCTTTGAGATCTTATATGCATGATTGCTTATAGCCTCGTATTTCTTCTCTGATATTTGGGTTTTGTTTGGCCGACTTGATCTATTTATCTTGCAATGGGAAGAGGTGCTTTGTAGTGGGTTCGATCTTACGGTGCTTGATCCCAGTGACAGAAGGGGAACTGACACGTATGTATCGTTGCTACTAAGGATAAAACGATGGGGTGTATTTCTACATAAATATATATTGTCTACATCATGTTATCGTTCTTATTGCATTACTCCGTTTCTCCATGAACTTAATACACTAGATGCATACTGGATAGTGGTCGATGTGTGGAGTAATAGTAGTAGATGCAGGCAGGAGTCTGTCTACTAATCTTGTGCGTGATGCCTATATAATGATCCTTGCCTAGATATCGTCGTGATTATTTGAAGTTCTATCAATTGCCCAACAGTAATTTTTTTACCCACCGCTTGCTATTTTTCTCGAGAGAAGCCACTAATGAAACCTACTGCCCCCGGGTCTCTTTCTCATATTATTTGCCTTTGCGATCTATTTTCCTTTGCTTTTATTTTCAGATCTATTAAATCAAAAATACAAAAATACCTTGCTGCATTTTATTCTTATTTATTTTATTTGGCGTTCGATCTATCAATCTACTACAATTTATTCACGTCCGTTTGCCAATTTCTGGCGCCGCTACCCGAAAGGGATTGACGACCCCTTTTACTCGTCGGGTTGCGAGTATTTGTTATTTGTGTGCAGGTGTTGTTTATGTTTTGTTGCTTGATTCTCCTACTGGTTCGACAACCTTGGTTTCATCACTGAGGGAAATACCTACCGTCGTTGTGCTGCATCATCCCTTCCTCTTTGGGGAAATACCGACGTAGCTTCAAGCCGCATCATAGATCAATAGCTCGCGTTGTAGCTCCCTATTTTAATACGTTCCTAGAGAATGACTAAGTTCAAAGATTTTGTAAGCAATTATGCGGACTAGGGCCATAGTATGAGGATTGTCCTCACTACTGCACAGAAGGCTTATGTCCTTGATGCACCGCTCGGTGTGCCAACCCCTCTAGCGTCGTCTGTGGATGTTGTGAACATCTGGCAGACACATTCTGATGACTACTTGATAGTTTAGTGCGCCTTGCTTTACGGCTTAAAATCGGGGCTCCAAAGGTGTTTCGAATGCCATGGAACATATGAGATGTTCCAATAGTTGAAATTGGTATTTCAGGCTCATGCCCGTGTTGAGCGGTATGTGATACGTCTCCAATGTATCTATAATTTTTTACTGTTCCATGCTATTACATTATCTGTTTTGGATGTTTAATGGGCTTTAATATGCTCTTTTATATTATTTTTGGGACTAACCTATTAACCGGAGTTCCAGTGCCAGTTTCTGTTTTTTTGCCTATTTTAGAGTTTTGCAGAAAAGGAATACCAACCGAAGTCCAAATGGAATAAAACCTTCGCGATGATTTTTCTTGGACCGAAAGCAAACCAGAAGACTTGGAGTTGAAGTCTGGAACTCCGCGAGGAGGCCACGAGGCAGGACGGCGCGCCCAGGGGGTAGGCGCGCCCCCCACCCTTGTGGGCCCCTCGTAGCTCCACCGACGTACTTCTTTCACCTATATATACTCTTAAACCCTAGAAACATCAGGAGGAGCCACGAAACCACTTTTCCACCACCGCAACCTTCTGTACCCGTGAGATCCCATCTTGGGGCCTTTTTTGGCGATCTGCCAGAGAGGGATTCGATCACGGAGGGCTTCTACATCAACACCATTGCCTCTCCGATGAAGCGTGAGTAGTTTACCACAGACCTTCGGGTCCATAGTTATTAGCTAGATGGCTTCTTCTCTCTCTTTGATTCTCAATACAAAGTTCTCCTCGATGTTCTTGGAGATCTATTCGATGTAATACTCTTTTGCGATGTGTTTGCCGAGATCCGATGAATTGTGGATTTATGAACAAGTTTATCTATGAATATTATTTGGTTCTTCTCTGAATTCTTATATGCATGGTTTGATATCTTTGCAAGTTTCTTCAAATTATCAGTTTAGTTTGGCCTACTAGATTGATCTTCCTTGCAATGGGAGAAGTGCTTAGCTTTGGGTTCAATCTTGCGGTGTCCTTTCCCAGTGACAGTAGGAGCAGCAAGGCACGTATTGTATTATTGCAATCGAGGATAAAAAGATGGGGTTTATATCATATTGCTTGAGTTTATCCCTCTACATCATGTCATCTTGCTTAATGCGTTACTCCGTTCTTATGAACTTAATACTCTAGATGCATGCTGGATAGCGGTCGATGTGTGGAGTAATAGTAGTAGATGGAGAATCATTTCAGTCTACTTGACACGGACGTGATGCCTATATTCATGATCATTGCCTTAGATATCTTCATAACTATGCGCTTTTCAATCAATTGCTCGACAGTAATTTGTTCACCCACCGTAATACATGCTATCTTGCGAGAAGCCACTAGTGAAACCTATGGCCCTCGGGTCTCTTTCTTATTATATTGCATCTCTTTTAGTTACATCGCATCTCGTTTACTATTTTGCAATCTTTACTTTCCAATCTATACAACAAAAATACCAAAAATATTTACTTTACTATCTCTATTAGATCTCACTTTTGCGAGTGACCGTGAAGGGATTGAAAACCCCTTTATCGTTTTGGTTGCAAGGTTCTTGATTGTTTGTGCAGGTACTAGGTGACTTGTGCGTTGTCTCCCACTAGATTGATACCTTGGTTCTCAGAACTGAGGGAAATACTTACGCTACTTTGCTGCATAACTTCCTCTTCAAGGGAAAACCAACGCATGCTCAAGAGGTAGCAGTATGAGACCTCTAACAAGTTCTTTGCCTACAAGATGGAGGAGAATAGCTCAGTCAGTGAGCATGTGCTCAGAATGTCTGGGTGCTATAATCGCTTGAATCAAGTGGGAGTTAATCCTCCAGATAAGATAGTGATTGACAGAGTACTCCAGACACTATCACCAAGCTACTAGAACTTCGTGATGAACTATAACATGCAAGGGATGGAGATGATCCTGGAGCAGTTCACGGTAGGCCGCGGAGGTAGAAATCAAGAATGAGCATCAAGTGTTGATGGTTAACAAGACCACTGGTTTCAAGAAGGTCAAGGTCAAGAAGGGAAACTTCATGAATGGCAAGCCAGTTGCCGCTCCAATGAAGAAACCCAAGGTTGAACCCAAACCCGAGACTAAGTGCTTCTATTGTAAGGGGAACGATCACTGGTAGCAGAACTACCCCAAATACTTGGTAGATAAGAAGGCTGGCAACTTCAACAAAAAGTATAATTGATATACATGTTATTGATGTGTACCTTACTAGTACTCCTAGTAGCACCTAGGTATTAGATACCGCTTCAGTTGCTAATATTGGTAACTCGAAACAAAAGGTACAGAATAAACGGAGACTAGCTAAAGGCGAGGTGACGATGTGTGTTGGAAGTGTTTCCAAGGTTGATGTGATCACCATCGCATGCTCCCTCTACCTTCGGGATTAGTGTTGAACCTAGATAAATGTTATTTGATGTCTGTGTTGAGCATCAACATGATTAGATTGTGTTTATTGCAGTACGGTTGTTCGTTTAAATCGGAGAAATGGTTATTCTGTTTACATGAATAATACCTTCTATGGTCATGCATCCCATGTGAATGGTTTATTGAGTCCCAATCGTAGTGATACACATGCTCATTGTTAGGAATAAGCAACTTGTATTCCCATGAGGCCATAGGCCGATATATATACATGTACAGGTGTGGTACATATGCAGGAAACCCCTTATACAACGGGATAAATACAAAGGAGTATACATGACTTATATTATAACTCTAACACCCCCCCTCAAACTCATGGTGGAGGAACAACACTGAGTTTGGAGAGATAAAAGCCATGTTGCGCTCTAGTCTGGGCCTTCATCAGGAAATCCGCCAACTGTAACTCGGAAGGCACATACTGAAGAGCAATAACCTGATCCTGCACAGCAGCGCGCACATAGAAAGCATCAACACCAATATGCTTGGTGAGCTCATGCTTCACAGGATCGCGCGCAATGCTAATAGCACATGTACTGTCAGATAAGAGCATAGTCGGTGTAGTGACAGAAACACCAAAATCCTGAAGTAACCACCGTAACCAAGTCACCTCTGCCGTCAAAAGAGCCATAGCTCGCAACTCAGCCTCAGCACTCGAACGGGAAACTGCAATCTGTTTCTTCGTCTTCCAGGCAATGAGAGAATCGCCAAGAAAAACACAGTAAGCAGAAAGTGAACGGCGATCAGAAGGATCACTAGCCCACGTAGCATCCGCATAGGCCTGAAGCTATAAAGAACTGGAGCTAGGAAAGAAGAGACGGTGAGAGATCGTGCCCCGAAGATATCGGAGAACACGAAGGAGATGACTATAATGAACCGATGTGGGAGCAGAGACAAACTGACTCAGAATATGAACCGGATAAGAGATGTCCGGACGAGTGACAGCTAGATAGACAAGACTGCCAACGAGATGACGATAATGCGTCGGGTCAGGGAGAGGATCACCATCAGTAGCACGAAGGTGAACATTGAGCTCCATAGGAGTCTCAACAGTGCGCTTGTCAGAAAGAGCAGCACGAGCAAGAAGATCCTGAATATACTTTTCCTGAGATATAAAAAAGCCATCAGAGGTAGAAGAGACTTCAATCCCAAGAAAGTAGCGAAGAGGTCCAAGATCAGACATAAGAAACTGCTCACTAAGACGGGCCTTTACAAAGGCAATATACTCGGGGTCATCCCCAGTGATGAACATATCATCAACATAGAGAAGAAGAAGAGTCCGGCCACGAGGAGAAAGGTGAATAAACAATGCGGGATCATGAGCACTTGCTGAAAAACCAGCAGTAGTGACCACAGAAGCAAAACGCTCAAACCAGGCGCGAGGGGCTTGCTTAAGGCCATAGAGAGAGCGATGAAGACGACACACCATGCCATCAGGAACAGAATACCCAGGTGGTGGCTGCATGTATACCTCCTCACGCAGCTCACCATTAAGAAAGGCATTCTTAACATCAAGCTGAGATATAGTCCAGTGGCGTGCAGAGGCAACAGCAAGAAGTGTACGAATAGTGGTCATATGGGCCACAGAAGCAAACGTCTCGTCATAATCACGACCATGCTCCTGCTGAAAACCACGAGCCACGAGACGAGCTTTGTGACGCTCAAGAGAACCATCGGAGCGAGTCTTAACCTTGTAGACCCACTTACAAGTGATGGGACGGACTCCGGGAGGAAGAGAAACAAGATCCCAGGTACCAGTGCGTTCAAGAGCAGCAATCTCCTCTGCCATCGCAAACTGCCATTCAGGATGAACAACAGCCTGACGGTAAGAAGTCGGCTCAAGAACAGCAGCACCAGCGGTGGGAAATCCAAAGCGATCAATAGGCGGACGAGGACGAGAACGCAAGCCATAAGTAGGCTGAGAGGAAGAGGACGACTCATCCAAGGAAGCATCCACAGGTCGTGAACGACGAGTGTAATGCTGAGGAAGAGATGGAACAAGAGAAGGAGGAATCACCAAGGTAGAATCAGGGGGTGGCGACGAAGAAGTCACCGGAGATGAAGGTGTAGAATCCGGTGTCATGCTAGGTGAGGAGACCGGGGAAGATGGTGGCGGCGAATCGACGAGGGTTGGAGAAGCAGAGGGAGTGGAACGAATAGGCACAGGCGTGATGGGAGTGATAGGGGAGTCAGGAAAAGTGAGGAAAGAGATATCCTCGACTGAAAAAGACGAGGAAGATGGGCGTGGGTAAAAAGGACGAGACTCATCAAAAGTCACGTCTCGAGAGATACGCATCTGACGACCGACAGGATCCCAACAACGATAGCCCTTATGCTCGTCACTGTAGCCTAAGAAGACACACTCAACAGACTGAGCAGTCAGTTTGGTGTGTTCGCGAGGGGCAAGAAGAACATAGCAAACACAACCTAACAAGCGGAGCATCGAATAACCGGGAGAACGATCAAACAGACGCTCAAAAGGAACACCACCCTGCAAAGCAGCAGATGGCTGAAGGTTGATAAGATAGACGGAAGTGGAGATAGCCTCGGCCCAAAAATGAGGCAGAAGAGAGGCGGCGATCATCATAGCACGAGCCGTCTCAAGAAGGTGACGATGCTTGCGCTCAGACACGCCATTCTGAGCATGAGCACCAGGACAAGAGAACTGGGCAAGAGTACCCTGCTCAACAAGGACACCACGCAACATCTTAGAGATATACTCACCAGCGGAGTCAGCACGAAAAACACGAATGGGTGAAGAGAACTGAGTATGGACCATGGCAGCAAAACGCTTATAAATAGACAACACCTCACTACGTGAAGTCATGAAATAAAGCCATGTGTAACGAGAAAAATCATCGATGAAAATAATATAGTATTTATGACCACCTTTCGAAGCGAAAGGAGCCGGACCCCATACATCAGAATGGACTAAATCGAAAGGACGCTTAGACACTGACTCACTATGAGAATATGCTAACTGAATCTGCTTGCCAAGACGACAACCCTGACACTCTAAAGAGACATCTCCTGAGACAGACCCCAAAAGACCTCGACGAACTAAAGACGATAACCGAGAACCACACAGATGACCAAGTCGATGATGCCACTGCTTGAAGGAACCAGTAACAGAGGCGACAGCAGCGGAGGGACTGGCGATGGTAGTGGCAACGGAAGGAACATGAAGCCAGTCCAACTCCCAAAGACCCTGAGAATCACGGCGGCGAGGGCCAGCCCCAACCAGAGTGTGCGTGCGACGATCCTAGACAGAACAAGAGTCAACATCAAGGATGACACGACAACCAGAATCAGTAAGTTGACCAGGAGAAAACAGATTCATGGTAAGGCAAGGAACATGAGCAACATCAGGAACAGAATAAGAAGGAGTGGAAAGATGGCCTCTACTAGCAACAGAAAGTGGAGTACCATCAGCAGTGAAGACATGAACAGGAGAATCCAGCGAGCGAAGAGAGGACAAAGCGGAAGAATGAGAAGACATATGAAAAGAAGCTCCAGAGTCCAGAACCCATGGGAAAGTACCTGACTGTGTAGAGGGCGGGTGCTCAGTGCGGGAAGCATCAGTCACAGAACCAGCAGTACCCGTCGAGGAAGAACCTGAAGCCGCGAGCAGATGCTTAAGTCTTAGAATATCCTGCTCAGTCAAAGCAATGGCTGAAGCTCGCGAGGGAGATGACGAAGTCCCTGATGATCGCGCCTTGCGCAGGTGTTTCCGCTTGGTGTAGCACTGGGACTCAATATGACCATCATTGTTGCAGTAGTCACAATGTGAACGGGGGCGACCTGAGCCTCCAGAAGGAGTGGGCAAGAGCGGAGCACTCGAGCGAGAATGGGGCGGTGCAGCAGGTGGAGTGGAAGAAACCCGAGTAGCGAGCACAGAGGGAACCTCCAGCAAACCAGCACCACGTAGGCGAGTCTCCTCCGCACGAATCTCTGAAAGCGCCTCCATGAGAGAAATATGGCCACGAGCAAGCAACGGAGCACGCCGGGGCTCAAACTCCTTACGGAGCCGAGACAGGAACTCGTAGACGCGATGAAACTCCAAATCGGCCTGGACAGCCTGGCAGCAGGGGCAAGTACGACAACCAGCACTGCGGAGAGAATCAAGCTGGCGCCAGATGGCAGAACTCTGTGCATAAAAGTCATCAACAGTAGAGTCACCCTGCTGAAGGGCATGCTCCTGACGAACCACAGAAAGGTATAAGGCATCACCAGAGGGCTCATAGCACTGACGAAGACAGGTCCACATCTGGAAGACAGTAGGAAGACCCAAAAACTCAGAAGCAAACTGAGGCAGAACACTAGCAGTGAGAACAGCTGCAGCACGAGCATCATCATCACGCCACTAGGTGTAAACAGACAAAGCACCATGATACGTCTGAAGAGCCTCCTCATAAGCCAAAGCCCTCTCATCATAGGCACGATCAGCAGCCTCATCAGCAATCTTAGCCGCATCCTTGGCGGCCTGAGTAGCGTCCGGAGGAAGAACCAGCGGAGTCGGCGGAGTAGGGGCCACCGGAGGGACCGGACGTGGCGGACAGCAGACCTCGCCAGAAAGAACACCCCAGAGACAAATGCCACGCATGTGAATGCGCATGAAGCCAGCGAACTCGGTGTAGTTGGTACCATCGAAGATCACCGGACAGCGAGGGACAGCAACGTAGCCTGATGCAGCAGACATTTTTTTTGGGCAAAGATCCAAAAATAGCAGAGGCCGGACGAGGACGGCGGCTGGGAGCGAGATCCGGCGCAGCAGACCTCAGACGACAGACAATCGGGAGGAGAGGGACCTGGCGACCGGGCGAAGTCCTGGCGGGCGGGAGCACCTGGCAGGCGGGAGCACCTGGCGGGCGGGAGCTGGCAGACGGGAGCTGGCGGGCGAGCCCTGGCGGGCGGGAGCTGGCGGGCAGGCGACGGGAGCTGCGCCTGCTGGCGGACGGCGGGAGACATGAAGAGGAGCTGGCGAGCGGGAGCGGCCCTGAGAGCGGGAGCGGCAGGAGCCCTGTAGCAGGGCGGCGGGAGGCGTGAAGAGCGCCTGGCGGGCGGGAGCTGGCAGACGGGAGCTGGCGGGCGAGCCCTGGCGACGGGAGCTGCGCCTGAAGAGCGCCTGGAGACACAGCAGCGACGCCGAGGCAAAGAGAAACCGCGGCGGCAGCGGAGATGGGATCGTAGCACGAGTTGCGCATGCGAAAAAGAGACCTAAAGCTCTAATACCATGTTAGGAATAAGCAACTTGTATTCCCATGAGGCCATAGGTCGATATATATACATGTACAGGTGTGGTACATATGTAGGAAACCCCTTATACAACGGGATAAATACAAAGGAGTATACATGACTTATATTATAACTCTAACACTCATAACACTGAGGCCAATAGATGTAGTGTTGATAATGATAATAACACTTTCTTGTGGCGCTGCGCTTAGGTCATATTGGTGTGAAGCGCATGAAGAAACTCCTTGCTGATAGACTTTTGGAGTCACTTGATTTTGAATCACTTGACACATGCGAACCATGCCTCATGGGCAAAATGACTAAAACCCCGTTTTACGGAACATTGGAACGGGCAATTGACTTGTTGGAAATCATACATACTGATGTGTGCGGACCGATGAGTGTTGACGCGCGTGATGGATATCGTTACTTTCTTGCCTTCACCGATGATTTGAGTAGATATGGATATACTTACTTGATGAAGCATAAGTCTGAAACGTCTTAAAAGTTCAACAAATTTCAGAGTGAAGTTGAGAATCATCATAACAAGAAGATCAAATTCCTACGATCTGATCGAAGGGGAGAGTTTATTGGATAATGTGGAATTGTTTCACAACTAACGCCGCCTGGAACACCACAGCGTAATGGTGTGTCCGAACGTCGTAATCGTACCTTATTGGATATGGTGCATTCTATGATGTCTGTTGCCGATCTATCACTATCGTTTTGGGGTTATGCATTAAAGACAACTACATTCACTTTAAATACGGCACCATCTAAGTTCGTAGAGGCGACACCGTATGAACTATGGTTTGGCAAGAAACCTAAATTGTCATTCCTTAAGGCTTGGGGTTGCGATGCTTATGTCAAAAGGCTTCAGCCAAAAAATCTCGAACCCAAAGCGGACAAAGCGTCTTCATAGGATACCCAAAGGAGACGATTTGGTATACCTTCCATCTCAGATCCGAGGGCAAAGTGTTTGTCGATAAGAACGTGTCCTTTCTCGAGAAAGAGTTTCTCTCGAAAGAATTTAGTGGGAGGAAGATAGAACTTGATGAGGTTGTTGAACCTTTACTTCAACCAGAGAGTAGCGCAACACAGGAAGATGTTTCTGTGGTACCTACTTCAGTTGAAGAGGAAGCTAATGATGATGATCATGAAGGTTCGGATCAAGTTACTGTCGAACCTCGTAGGTAGACAAGGGTATGTGCAGCTTCTAAGTGGTACGGATACCCTGTCTTAGAGATCATGTTGTTAGACAACGGTGAACCTACGAGCTATGGAGAAGTGATGGTGGGCCCGGATTTCAACAAATGGCTAGGAGACATGAAATCTGAGATAGAATCCATGTATGAGAACAAAGTATGGACTTTGGTGGACTTGCCCGATGATTGGCAAGCCATTGAGAATAAATGGATCTTTAAGAAGAAGACATATGCTGATGGTACTGTCACCATTTATGAAGCTCGACTTGTCGCAAAGAAGTTTCCGACAAGTTCAAGGAGTTGACTATGATCAGACTTTCTCACTCATAGCGATGCTAAAGTCCGTTGGAAATATGTTACAGTTGCTGCATTTTCAATTACGAAATCTGGCAGATGGATGTCAAAACAAAGTTTCTTTGATGATTTTCGTGAGGAAAGGTTGCATGTGATACAACCAGAAGGTTTTATCGATCCTAAGGATGCTAAAAGGTATGTAAGCTCCAGCGATCCTTCTATGGACTGGAGCAAGCATCTCGGAGTTGGAACATTCGCTTTGATGAGGTGATCAAAGTGTTTGGGTTTATACAAGTTTATAGAGAAGCTGGTATTTACAAGAAAGTGAGTGGGAGCACTACAACATTTCTGATAAGTATATGTGGATGACATATTGTTGATCGGAAATGATGTAGAATTTCTGGAAAGCATAAAGGGTTTTTTGAAAGGAGTTTTTCAGAGGAAGACCTGGGTAAATCTGCTTACATATTGGGCATCAAGATCTATAGAGATAGATCAAGACGCCTGATAAGACTTTCACAGAGCACATACCTTGACATGATGGATCAGTCAAAGAAGGAGTTCTTGCCTGAGTTGCAAGGTGTGAAGTTGAGTAAGACTCAAAGCTCGACCACGGCAGAAGAAAGAGAAAGGACGAAGGTTGATGTCTACTACGCAACCTTGTTCTTGTAGACGTTGTTGGGCCTCCAAGTGCAGAGGTTTGTAGAACAGTAGCAAATTTCCCTCAAGTGGATGAACTGATGAACTAAGGTTTATCAATTCGTGGGAGGCGTAGGATGAAGATGGACTCTCTCAAACAACCCTGCAACCAAATAACAAAGAGTCTCTTGTGTCCCCAACACACCCAATACAATGGTAAATTGTATAGGTGCAATAGTTCGGCGAAGAGATGGTGATACAAGTGCAATATGGATGGTAGATATATGTTTTTGTAATCTGAAATTATAAAAACAGGAAGGTAACTAAAGATAAAAGTGAGTGTAAACGGTATTGCAATGCTAGGAAACAAGGCCTAGGGTTCATACTTTCACTAGTGCAAGTTCTCTCAACAATAATAACATAATTGGATCATATCAAAATCCCTCAACATGCAACAAAGAGTCACTCCAAAGTCACTAATAGCGGAGAACAAACGAAGAGATTATGGTAGGGTACGAAACCACCTCAAAGTTATTCTTTCCAATCAATTCATTGGGCTATTCCTATAAGTGTCACAAACAACCCTAGAGTTCGTACAAGAATAACACCTTAAGACACAAATCAACCAAAACCCTAATGTCACCTAGATACTCCAATGTCACCTCAAGTATCCGTGGGTATGATTATACGATATGCATCACACAATCTCAGATTCATCTATTCAACCAACACATAGAACCTCAAAGAGTGCCCCAAAGTTTCTACCGGAGAATCAAGACGAAAACGTGTGCCAACCCCTATGCATAGGTTCATGGGCGAAACCCGCAAGTTGATCACCAAAACATACATCAAGTGAATCACGTGACATCCCATTGTCACCACAGATACGCACGGCAAGACATACATCAAGTGTTCTCAAATCATTAAAGACTCAATCCGATAAGATTACTTCGAAGGGAAAACTCAATCCATTACAAGAGAGTAGATGGGGAGAAGCAACATAAGATCCAACTATAATAACAAAGCTCGCGATACATCAAGACCGTGCCAAATCAAGAACACGAGAGAAAGAGAGATCAAACACATAGCTACTGGTACATACCCTCAGCCCCGAGGGTGAACTACTCCCTCCTCGTCATGGAGAGCACCGGGATGATGAAGATGGCCACCGGTGAGGGTTCCCCCCTCCGGCAGGGTGCCGGAACAGGGTCCCGATTGGTTTTTGGTGGCTACAGAGGCTTGCGGCGGCGGAACTCCCGGTCTATTCTGTTCCCTGATCGTTTTAGGGTATATGGATATATATAGGTGAAATAAGTACGTTAGGGGAGCCACGAGGGCCCCACGAGGGTGGAGGGCGCGCCCCCCTGCCTCGTGCCTCCCTCGTTGCTTTCCTGACGTGCACTCCAAGTCTCCCGGGTTGCTTTCTTTCCAAAAATAACTTCTCCAGAAGGTTTCATTCTGTTTCGACTCTGTTTGATATTCCTTTTCTTCGAAACACTGAAACAAGGGAAAAAACAGGAACTGGCACTGGGCTCTGGGTCAATAGGTTAGTCCCAAAAGTAATATAAAAGTGCATAGTAAAGCCCATAAAACATCCAAGATGGGTAATATAATAGCATGAATACTTCATAAATTATAGATACGTTGGAGAGGTATCAGCGTCCCCAAGCTTAATTCCTGCTCGTCCTCAAGTAGGTAAATGATAAAAGAAATAATTTATGAAGCATGAATGCTAGCAGGTGCATAAGTTTGATCAATGATAATTTCAATCACCTTTTCTAGCATCATTATATGTCATAACAGTAGCTCAACTCATAGAACTTTTCATGATCAAGTAACAAACTATTCACATGTAAAAGTATAGATCATAAACTTTCTTGAAAACTAACAAACCGTGTTATTAGTCATCAAACAATTATAATTCATCTTATTTTCAGGAAGAGTCTATGTCAGAGTTTTGATTTAGCAAATCCCACATACTCAACTATCATATAGTCTTCCATGGTTGCTACCACTCAAAGCATATTTTTAGAACAAATAGCATCCATCGAACACAGAGAAAGATAGGGGCTTAATGTTTCGCCTCCCAACTTATTTATCATACAGATAATTGTCAACAATAATAATTCATGATCAAATATATTTGAATGGCCATATATTCTTAGATCTTTCCATCACATGATGCTTGCCAACTAAAGAGTAGGTTGGAAAGAGCAGGAATACTACTGACTCTTGCATAAAAGTAAAAGATAGGCCCTTCGCAGAGGGAAGCAGGGATTTGCAGAGGTGCCAGAGCTCGAAGCAAAAACAGAGATGAAAATAATTTTGAGAGGTATGCTTTCATTGTCAACATAACGACCAAGAGTTCCCAATATCTTCCATACTACATACATTATAGGCGGTTCCCAAACAGAAAGGTAAAGTTTTTACTCCCCCTCCACCAACATTCACACTCCACGGCTTGTCCGAAACAACGGGTGTCGTCCAACTATCAACATTCCTGGGGGAGTTTTGTTTAAATTATTTGCGAATTTGTTTTTGATCTTTTGATCATAGGACTGGGCATCCCAGTTACCAGCCATTTTCTCGTGAATGATGAGCGGAGTCCACTCATCGTGAGAATAACCCACCTAGCATGGAAGATACTGACAGCCCCTAGTCCCTACATGAGTGATTCGGGCATACAAAACAGATTATTATTTGAAGGTTTAGAGTTTGGCACATGCAAATTTACTTGGAACGGCAGGTAAATACCGCATATAGGTAGATATGGTGGACACTCATGGAAGAAACTTGGTTCAAGGAATTTGGATGCACAAGCAGTATTCCCGCTTAGTATAGATATTTTGGCTAGCAAAGGATTCTAAATAGCAAGCACCACATGTTAGAGGATCCATAACAATATAACTTCTATACAAATATACCCGAGCATAACTCATTATGTTGTCTTCCTTGTCCAACTTCAACTAATTTGCTCAGGTTTGAAAATAATTAATGGGTCTCACAATCATAGAAGATGTCCAAGATAGTATATTTATATGTGAAATCTCTCTTCCTTCAATATTCTTTCATGAATTGTTCAAGTAACCAATACAATGTTTGCTAACCTTCAATAAATTTACCACCTCTACTTCTTATATGTGAAGGCATTACTCCCCATGGGAAAGGCATATGAAGCATATATAATTTCAGATTTATGACATCCAAATCATTCAACCATTTACTCATAGGATATAAGTGAAGCACACGAGTAAATGACAAACTACTCCAAAAAGATATAAGTGAAGATCAATGAGTAGTTAAATAAATATATAGCTATCTGAAGACTCTCTCACATTAAGTATTTCAGATCTTGGTACTTTATTCAAGTAGCAAGCAAAACAAAATAAAATGACATTTCAAGGATAGCACTCATCATGTGAAGAAGCAAAAACTTAGGTTCAACCGATACTAACCGGTAATTGTTGAAGAAGAAAGGTGGGATGCCTACCGGGGCATCCCCAAGCTTAGATGCTTGAGACTTCTTGAAATATTATCTTGGGGTGCCTTGGGCATCCCCAAGCTTGAGCTTTTGTGTCTCCTTAATTCCTTTTATATCACGGTTTCCTAAATCTCGAAAGCTTCATCCACACCAAACTCAACAAGAACTCGTGAGATAAGTTAGTATAAACCAATGCAAAAACCTTATCATTCTCTACTGTAGCAAATCACAAAAATTATTATTCAACATTGCATACTAAATGTCTCTGCATATTCAATACTCCTATCCTCAAATAGAATCATTAAACAAGCAAACGTATGCAAACAATGCAAACATAACAGCAATCTGCCAAAGCAGTACAGTCTGTAAAGAATGCAAGATTCATCATACTTCCCTAACTCCAAAAATTATGAAAGAAAATTCCCACTGTAGTGAATTTATCAGATCTTACTATGCAAAAGGTTTCATCATTTTATCACATTCTGACTTTTCTAGGGAATTTTTGCAACAGCGGTAAACTTTCTGTTTTGAAACAGCAACATGTACACTTGCAAAATAAGCATGGTAAAAGCTATCCTTGACATTTTTATTGAAACTAGAGATGCAAAGCATTATTCTAAATTACAGCAAGCAAATACTAACAAAAGGAAATGACGCTCCAAGAAAAACACATATCATGTGGTGAATAAAAATATAGCTCCAAGTAAAGTTACCGATGAACGAAGACGAAAGAGGGGATGCCATCCAGGGCATCCCCAAGCTTAGGCTCTTGGTTGTCCTTGAATATTACCTTGGGGTGCCTTGGGCATCCCCAAGCTTAGGCTCTTGCCACTCCTTATTCCATAGTCCATCAAATCTTTACCCAAAACTTGAAAACTTCACAACACAAAACTTAACAGAAAATCTCGTGAGCTCCGTTAGCGAAAGAAAACAAAACACCACTTCAAGGTACTGTAATTAACTCATACTTTATTCGTATTGGTGTTAAATCTACTGTATTCCAACTTATCTATGGTTTATAAACTATTTTACTAGCCATAGATTCATCAAAATAAGCAAACAACACAGGAAAAACAGAATCTGTCAAAAACAGAACAGTCTGTAGTAATCTGTAACTAACGCAAACTTCTGGAACTCCAAAAATTCTAAAATAAATTGTTGGACCTGAGGAATTTGTCTAGTGATCATCTGCAAAAAGAATCAACTAAATAGCACTCTCTAGTAAAAAGTTTTAGCTAATCTCGTGAGCGATAAAGTTTCTGTTTTTTACAGCATGATCATAAAGACTTCACCCAAGTCTTCCCAAAGGTTCTACTTGGCACAAACACTAATTAAAACACAAAACCACATCTAAACAGAAGATAGATGGATTATTTATTCCTAAACATAACCAAAAAGCAAGAAACTAAAATAAAATTGGGTTGCCTCCCAACAAGCGCTATCGTTTAACGCCCCTAGCTAGGCATGATGATTTCAATGATGCTCGCATAAAAGATAAGAATTGAAACATAAAGAGAGCATCATGAAGAATATGACTAGCACATTTAAGTCTAACCCACCTCCTATGCATAGGGATTTTGTGAGCAAACAACTTATGGGAACAAGAATCAACTTGCATAGGAAGGCAAAACAAACATAACTTCAAAACTTTAAGCACATAGAGAGGAAACTTGATATTATTGCAATTCCTACAAGCATATATTCCTCCCTCATAATAATTTTCAGTAGCATCATGAATGAATTCAAAAATATAACCAGCACCTAAAGCATTCTTTTCATGATCTACTTGCATAGAAAATTTACTACTCTCCACGTAAACAAATTTATTCTCATCAATAGTAGTGGGAGCAAACTCAACAAAATAACAATCATGTGATTGAAAATTAAGATCAAGATGACAAGTTTCATGGTTATTATTATTCTTTATAGCATACGTGTCATCACAATAATCATCATAGATAGGACGCATGCTTTCATCATAATAAATTTGCTCATCAAAACTTGGGGGACTAAACATATTATCTTCATCAAACATAGCATCCCCAAGCTTGTGGCTTTGCATATCATTAGCATCATGGGTATTCAAGGAATTCATACTAACAACATTGCAATCATGCTCATCATACAAAGATTTAGTGCCAAACATTTTAATACATTCTTCTTCTAACACTTTGGCACAATTTTCCTTCCCATCATACTCACGGAAGATATTAAAAAGATGAAGCGTATGAGGTAAACTCAATTCCATTTTTTTGTAGTTTTCTTTTACAAAACTAAACTAGTGCTAAAACAAGAAACAAAAAGATTCGATTGCAAGAGCTAAAGATATACCTTCAAGCACTCACCTCCCCGGCAACGGCGCCAGAAAAGAGCTTGATGTCTACTACGCAACCTTCTTCTTGTAGACGTTGTTGGGCCTCCAAGTGTAGAGGTTTGTAGAACAGTAGCAAATTTCCCTCAAGTGGATGACCTAAGGTTTATCAATCCGTGGGAGGCGTAGGATGAAGATGGACTCTCTCAAACAACCCTGCAACCAAATAACAAAGAGCCTCTTGTGTCCCCAACACACCCAATACAATGGTAAATTGTATAGGTGCACTAGTTCGGCGGAGAGATGGTGATACAAGTGCAATAGGATGGTAGATATAGGTTTCTGTAATTTGAAAATATAAAAACAGCAAGGTAACTAAAGATAAAAGTGAGCGTAAACGGTATTGCAATGCTAGGAAACAAGGCCTAGGGTTCATACTTTCACTAGTGCAAGTTCTCTCAACAATAATAACATAATTGGATCATATAACAATCCCTCAACATGCAACAAAGAGTCACTCCAAAGTCACTAATAGCGGAGAACAAACGAAGAGATTATGGTAGGGTACGAAACCACCTCAAAGTTATAGTTTCCAATCAATCCGTTGGGCTATTCCTATAAGTGTCACAAACAGCCCTAGAGTTCGTACTAGAATAACACCTTAAGACACAAATCAACCAAAACCCTAATGTCACCTAGATACTCCAATGTCACCTCAAGTATCCGTGGGTATGATTATACGATATGCATCACACAATCTCAGATTCATCTATTCAACCAACACATAGAACCTCAAAGAGTGCCCCAAAGTTTCTACCGGAGAATCAAGACGAAAACGTGTGCCAACCCCTATGCATAGGTTCATGGGCGGAACCCACAAGTTGATCACCAAAACATACATCAAGTGAATCACGTGATATCCCATTGTCACCACAGATACGCACGGCAAGACATACATCAATTGTTCTCAAATCATTAAAGACTCAGTCCGATAAGATTACTTCGAAGGGAAAACTCAATCCATTACAAGAGAGTAGAGGGGGAGAAGCAACATAAGATCCAACTATAATAGCAAAGCTCACGATACATCAAGATCGTGCCAAATCAAGAACACGAGAGAGAGAGAGATCAAACACATAGTTACTGGTACATACCCTCAGCCCCGAGGGTGAACTACTCCCTCCTCGTCATGGAGAGCGCCGGGATGATGAAGATGGCCACCGGTGAGGGTTCCCCCCTCCGGCAGGGTCCGGAACAGGGTCCCGATTGGTTTTTGGTGGCTACAGAGGCTTGCGGCGGCGGAACTCCCGATCTATTATGATCCCCGATCGTTTTAGGGTATATGGATATATATAGGTGAAAGAGGTACGTCAGGGGAGCCACGAGGGCCCCACGAGGGTGGAGGGCGTGCCCAGGGGGGTGGGCGTGCCCCCCTGCCTCGTGCCTCCCTCGTTGCTTTCCTGACGTGCACTCCAAGTCTCCCGAGTTGCTTTCTTTCCAAAAATAACTTCTCCAGAAGGTTTCATTCCGTTTCGACTCCGTTTGATATTCCTTTTCTTCGAAACACTGAAACAAGGGAAAAAACAGGAACTGGCACTGGGCTCTGGGTCAATAGGTTAGTCCCAAAAGTAATATAAAAGTGCATAGTAAAGCCCATAAAACATCCAAGATGGGTAATATAATAGCATGAATACTTCATAAATTATAGATACGTTGGAGACGTATCAAAGGTCGTCCCCTATGCCTTAGCCATAGGCTCTATACGATATGCCATGCTGTGTACCGCACCTGATATGTGCCTTGCCACATGTCTGGCAAGGAGGTACAAGAGTGATCCACGAGTGGATCACTGGACAACGGTCAAAATTATCCTTAGAGGAATAAGGAAATTTTCTCGATTATGGAGGTGATAAAGAGTTCGGCGTGAAGGGTTACGACGATGCAATCTTTAACACCAATCTGGTGACGCTGAGTAGAGTTTCTTGGTTATGGAGGTGATAAAGAGTTCGGCGTAAAGGGCTACGTTGATGTAAGCTTTAACACCAATCCAGATGACTCTAAGTAGCAAACCGGATACGTATAGTGGAGCAGCCATTTGGAATAGCTCCAAGTGGAGCATGGTAGTAGCATCTACAATATGACATAGAGATTTGCGAAGTACATATATACGGATCTGAATGTTGCAGACACATTGACTAAAACCTCTCTCACAAGCATAACATGATCAAACCCCGGAACTCATTGAGTGTTAATCACATGGTGATGTGAAATAGATTATTGACTCTAGTAAACTCTTTGGGTGTTAGTCACATGGCGATGTGAACTATGAGTGTTAATCACAGGGTGATGTGAACTAGATTATTGACTCTAGTGCAAGTGGGAGACTGTTGGAAATATGCCCTAGAGGCAATAATAAAGTGGTTATTATTATATTTCCTTGTTCATGATAATCGTTTATTATCCATGCTATAATTGTATTGACCGGAAACTCAAATATATGTGTGGATACATAGACAACAACATGTCCCTAGTAAGCCTCTACCGGACTAGCTCGTTGATCAAAGATGGCTATGGTTTCCTAGCCATGGACATGAGTTGTCATTTGATAACGGGATCACATCATTAGGAGAATGATGTGATGGACAGGACCCAAACTATGAACATAGCATATGATCGTATCAAGTTTATTGCTATCATTTTTCTGCATGTCAAGTATATGTTCCTATGACCATGAGATCATGCAACTCACTAACACCGGAGGAGTACCTTGTGTGTACCAACGTCGCAAAGTAACTGGGTGACTATAAAGGTGCTCTACAGGTATCTCCGAGGGTGTCTGTTGAGCTGGCATGGATCAAGACTGGGATTTGTCACTCCGTATGACGGAGAGGTATCTCAAGGCCCACTTGGTAATACAACATCACAGTAAGCTTACAAGCAATGTGACTAATGAGTTAGCCACAGGATCTTGTATTATGGAACGAGTAAAGAGACTTGCCGATAACGAGATTGAACTAGGTATGGAGATACCGACGATCGAATCTCGGGCAAGTAACATACCGATAGACAAAGGGAACTACATACGGGATTAGCTGAATCCTTGACATGGAGATTCGACCGATAAGATCTTTGTAGGATATGTGGGAACCAATATGGGCATCCAGGTCCCGCTATTGATTATTGACCGTAGAGGTGTCTCGGTCATGTCTGCATACTTCTCGAACCCGCTGGGTCTAGACACTTACCGTTTGGTGACTATATAAGTAATTGAGTCATTATGGTGGTTACCGAAGGTTGTTTGGAGAACCGGATGAGATCCCGGACGTGACGAGGAACTCCGAAATGGTCCGGAGGTGAAGATCGATATATTGAACGAAGGTTATTGGAGTCCGGAATTGTTCCGGGGGTACCGGGCGATGACCAGCATCACCGAAAGGGGTTTCTAGGGGGCCCGACAAGTGTTGAGGGGCCTCATGGGCCAAGGGGAGGGGGCAAACCATCCCACTAAGGGGCTGAGCGCCCCCTCACCGCATCTCACGTAACCAGGAGGGTTGGGGCGCCTCCCTAGGGTTTCCCACCTCCCGGCTTGGGGGCAAGTCACCCTGGGGGAGATCCCATATGCCCTGGCCGCCTCCCCCTAGGGGAAACCCTAGGGGCACCACCCCCTCCTCCCTTTCCCTATATATAGAGAGGTAGAGAGAGGGCAGACACACCCAGAGCACATCTCCATGCCACGGCGCTGCCTCTCCTCTCCCTTGCATCCCTCTTCCTCTCCGTAGTGCTTAGCGAAGCTATGCTAAGATTCCGCCACCACGCCGCCGTGCTACTAGAGGACTCGAGCTACTACTTCACCATCGCTCGCTGGATCGAGGAGGTGAAGGCATCATAAAGCCGTACGTGTGTTGAACGCGGAGGTGTCGTCCGTTCGTCACTAGATCGGAGTTCGCGGGACGGATCGTGATTGGATCACGAAGACGTTCGACTACATCAACCGCGTTTCTTAACGCTTTGGCTTAGCGATCTACAAGGGTGTGTAGATCCAATCTCTCCTCTCATAGAGGGTCATCTCCTAGATTGATCTTGGTGAGCGTAGGAAAATTTCTGTTTCCCATGCAACGTTCCCCAACACCTCCATCGGGGGCAGCCCAGCCGGTGCTTCTATGGGAATCAGAGGTCCAACCTGACCGTGCCCTTGCCATGGTCGCTCCTCATGGGTGCCTCTTTGGCGTCGAGGCGGTGGCTAAGCGCAGGTGCCGTGGCCGTCGCCCGCATCTCCGATGGGGGCGCGTGGTCATGTGGTCTTTCGCTTGGGCTCGGGCGCAAGGTCTGGGTGCCACCGTGAATCTGGATTACGCTCGGCGGTCATTGGACGGACGGTGGTCACCCGAGAGGTTTTGACCTGTATGATCTGGGTCCATAGGTGAGGCCGGCGTTGTTAGTGGCAGTGAGTGGTGTTGTCGTCTCATGCAGAGCAGCCTTGGCTGCAACTTGTGAGAATGGTGCATGGCCTTCGAAGTGTCCCAAAATCGGGATTTTGTGGTGTTATTGTCATCTCTCTCCGTCAAAAAGACTTCTTCGGGTGGTGACGAGTTGCTCTTTTCGAGTCTCGTCAGCCTACTCATTCGGGCATGGTCATCGCTCGCCGTAAGGACCGAGCGCACATGCAACTATTGGGATCGAGGCAAGTGGAGGAGACAACATAAAGTGACTTCAATTGGGTGGTACTTCTCGAGTACTCGATCTGGAGCTCCGGGGTGAAAACTCTGGTGTGACCTAGTAGGTTATACCTGGCAATGGCGGTGTTCTTTGCGTCGTTACCCTGATGGCGGCATTTCTCAGAGTTTGCTCAGATTGGATCTCCAGGGTGAAAACCCACGATCCGCATGGTTCTTGGATCTGGCGACAGCGGCGCTTGTGTGCGTCGTTTCCTTCTTGGAGGCGTCGCTTTTCGAGAACCCTTCTTGCAGTCCTTGTGATGTCAAAAGATGGTTGGCACCGATGGTTACTGTTGTATATCGTCAATCATTGTTTTCATTGCTTCGGTTTTTTTCCTTCCAACGCCTAGGCATAGCTTTGGTCTTCGTATAACTTTGCATTCTGCGGGGGTGGTCATTCGCGTGTGTGTGTTGTGTTGGTGTGTGCATCCTAATTATGCAGAGGCCGGATGTGTACTCATTATCATTGTATCCCTCGATGCTACCCTATGAGTCAATATAAAACACCTTTATCGAAAAAAATATCCTATGAAAGAAAATTACGAACTGGATTTGCTGATGTGGTGGCTAGCTCGCGGTGAAAATCACGAGGAGGTTAGTGGAGACTGGGACATGACATGTAAGTCCATAAGAACATCTACAACCGTATTTGTCAGATCCAACATCTCAAACACCCGTGGACGCGTCTTGTCCTTGTGGCCATACATACAAGACATGTACTTAGGGCAGCTGCAACACGGATCACCAGTCGGATGGCACCAAATCTCCATGGACATGTCCAGACATATCCGTGGACAGTGGGCGGGGCGCCGGCCATCCAATTGTTGGATTAAATGTATGTCCGTCAAAAAATTTCCCTACGCCCGAAGCACTAAAAATAACAAAAGATAAATAGCACAATTCTTCGACATTGAAAGATAAATATTCCAATTCAAATATAAATATTGTAATTCAGATATAAAGTATTAAAATAAGATAGTTCAAACTAATTCAACTTATTCGAACACAAGTTGTAGGTGCCCCCTTCAAACACCCACAAATGATCAACCAGATCATTATTAAGTTGCTCATGAGTTCCTCGATGGCGAATCAGCTGGTACACTCCGATGAATCCTCAAACATCGCCGGATTCTGCTCCGGAAGATGGATATGATCACTCATCTGTTCAAATTACAGACCTTGGCAAACTCCTCACTCTCATCTTCCACAATTTTGTCATGCATGATCACACAAGTTGTCATCACCTCGCATAGTGTCTCTGGATCCCATAGTTTAGCAAGTCCACGAACAACTACAAAACGAGCTTGGAGCAATCCAAATGCCCTCTCCACATCCTTTTTAGCACCTTTTTGTTTTGTGGCAAAGTGTCATTTTTTGTTACCCCTAGCTTAGAGATGGTCTTGACAAAGGTCGCCCGCGGAGGATAAATACCATCACAAAGATAGTATGTCATGTTGTAAGCATGAGCATTGATGATATAGGGCACATACGAGCTTTGTCTGCACACAGCCTTGAAAACAATGGAGACCATTGGAGCATGTTGATTTCATTGTCAGACCTAACCATGCCAAAGAAAGAGTGTCAAATTCATAGGTCTTGTGATGAAAGTGCTTCAAGAATGATGGTGTTTTTTTTTTTGCAATGGCCCTGGTATTGACCCTGTTCATCATGTGGGCAGTTTTTCATTTCTAGTGCATGCACAGGGATGCAAGCATACCTGGAAGCCCTCTTGATTCTTCAATTGCCATCAGCTTGCTGTGTCTACGGCATTTGGTTATGTCAAGTATTCCGGTCCAAACACCTTGACCACCGAAGTAGCAAAATTTGACCATGGATTCGAGACATGTGCTTTCAACCATCCGGAGGTATTCGCCCAATGAATTTGGATCTGTGCCATATGCAAGCATCCTCATAGCAGTAATGCATTTCCGATAACCAGAGAGTCGAATGTGTCCAACGTCACCCTTCTTAAACTTGAAGTAATCATCATTGTCCGTGATACGTTGGTATATTAGAACACATGTCACCGCATCCAAAATCGATGGCAGAAATAGGGTTTGAATAACGCACCAGGGGCAAAGCAGTCGTCGTACGATATAATATGGCGTTGTTCCCTCTGTCGCTTCGAGACTCGATGTCCCTTTGTTCAACCATTGTAATTGAGAAGATGCTCCTTCGCACACTCCGCGGCTTCAAGAATTGCCCTGATCGTCGCCATTTCAACATCACCTTCATCCTCAACTGACAAATACAAATCCATGAACTCGACATAGAAGTACTCCTCGTTTGAATCGATCGTGTTCGCTTCAAAGTAAATAATGAGAACGTCAAAAATTGGCAATGGCATTTGATTAAACACTTGTCGGCCGTGCTTTCCGCCATGGGCACCATCGGAAGGGGTGCTTGCGGCTGGTTTCGGGGTGGAACGGTGGTGTGGGAAATACCGAGCGGACGCCTAGGTGGGGTGGCGGAGGTCCGAAAAGGCTTAGGCAGTATCCGAGGTGGTACAAAGGCGGCGGCGGAGTCTGTTAGCATAGATACATAGAATAGGATGATGGATGGACCAGGGAAAAATGCAGGCTCCAGGTAGGGCTTCTGGATGGGCCGGATTGTCGTAGTCCAACGTGGAGGACATCTGGACTCCCCCAAAGACGTCCGAACAAATTAGGTGACCCCTTTTAATGGCAAAAAATGTTTGAACCGTCTGGTTCAGACATTTATGGGTGATTCGGTGATCCATGTTGGAGTTACCCTTAATGAAAAACATTTGGTTCTCTTCATTTGGCAATAAGCATTAGTACGACGCTTTAGCGTCCTGTCATCTGGCAATATACTTCTCGACAAAATATATTTTCATTTTTTTCTGTAGACCATATTTTTTGACTTGGAAAATGAACCATATATTGATTCGTAGAACATGGTAGGCATAGAGAACTGTCCTTTTTTTCCGCGGTACAAGGTCTCATTGATTTTCATTAATAGAAACCAAAGATTATACATACTAAATAATACCCCGCACTTTGCCACAGACTTTGATATAGTTTCCAAATATTTTGTAGAATGCTAATTTAGCGGAAATCCCTTTTGGAGCTCAGGCTCCAGTGAGGCCTCCAAATTCAAATTTGAAATTTCAATGAAATTCATTTGTTTACATTTCAAAAAATTCTGAAAAGATTTATAGATATACATGAAGGCATAACACACATGTGTGTAAATTTTCAGTTTAAAATACATTGAAATGAGGAATGTGCAAAAAAGACAAATCTGTGGCTGTTTAACACATGATATTATCCATCCTCCCAGGCCATGAATTTGTCTTTTTTGTACAGGTCGCAACTCAAGGTATTTCATCATGAATTTTTACACGCATGTGAGTTACATCCTTACATACATGCATATTTTTTCAGAATTTTTTGAACCATAAAATTTTAAATTTGATTTTTTCTAAAATAAAGGCCTCCATGGAGCTCGGCCTCCAAACCGCCTTTCTCCTAATTTAGTCCTTACAAAAAAAATCTATGTAAGCAAAAAAAAAAAAAAAAAACTTGTGCACATCGCGTTTAAATACAATGTGATTTAAAACTCACTTAGGATGCACTAATGCATGTTGCGTGGTAGAGTATTCTCATATGTAGATTCGACATATGCTAGTGGATCAAGCTAGTAAATATGACGATTAAACCATTTAAATAGTATAGTACAACGAAAAGTTTCATCCATGTTAATAGCTAGTGTTTTTTTTATGCAAGATTCATGTTAAGATGAACATTTCTCTGCACATGGCTCTGCTGAGATGACATGCATGTATGTTGTGAGAAATAGGTTACTGGGGATTAGTTTTTTAAATATGAAAGATATACTTTATACGATAAAGATAAATGTACATCCGATAACATTGAACCACGGCCATATATTCATTCATAGCTACCTCTGTTTACGTTGATTTCGGTAGTCCAAGCTTACTCGTGACCTGGGCTGTGACTAAGGACGCCGTGCCCTCTAGTAGACAGCCAAACTTCTCAAATGCAGTCAAATCATGGAAGCTCGGCATGTCAATGCCTTTGTGGCCACATCAAATCAAAGTTGAAACCGACCGATTTGTAAGCCAAGCAAGAATGTGCATCGACATAAATACGCGTACGGTGAGTCATCAAAACTACGAGCGTGTGGTGGGAGCGTGCAATCACAAACGGCTGAAAGATTCTTGTAGCGACGCGAACCTCTCGGCATCACGAGTGTCTGCTACTGTAACGCTAGTACATTGCTCTCAATATATATGATTTATATGTGAAATTAGATGAAAATCACCATTAGGAAAACGGAATAGTGATTTGGCCAACGATATTTCTTCCGGTGAAGCTATTTTCACGATAAGACTTTTTAACTTGCAATATTTTCTTTCCAGAAAACAATATTTCCCTTCACTTTGTCTTTTCATTCATCCCTTTTCCTTTTTTTTTGAGAATTCATCCCTTTTTTGGAACATAGACGGTAGAAGCGTCCGGCTTTAACTTAATAAAGCCACTAGGCAGCATCCACACATAAAGTCTTACAAACCGAATGACACAGTCAGCGAGCCCATGGCTCAGGATATAGCTAAGTAGAACGCAGCCACAAGTTCAATATCTCAAAAGCGAAGCATCAAGGCAAAAGCTAGCAAAAAGAAGAGGTCTCATGATGCAGCCATCATCCCTTGCCGAGCCTTCACCATAGTTGTCTTGATCAGCTCCAAAGTCTCGTTCATGCGATCGACGTCACGCTTCTTCCCCAGCGGTGCCCATACCTGAAGGAAAATATGACATTTGAAGATAATATCAGCGGGGTGGGCCGGGAACTTGTGTTCAATCGTAATTTTGTTCCGAACCGTCCAGAGGGACCAAAGTAGCGCCCCAACGCATCTCCAAACGATCCTAGCATTGGCCCCTCTTTGCGACGTTAAGATAGACAGCACGTCGTGACTAGACTGTGGATTCCAATTTTGTTTGAAGGCGTCCCTCACCGCACTCCACGCAAATCTAGCGAGCACGCAGCCAAAGAACACATGGTTCGTGTTTTCCCCTAAACCGCAAGTGGTGCACGTTCCGTCCGCCGGCCCATTTCGTTTGGCAACGTTATCCGACGTAGGTAAGCGATTGCGAAACATTTGCCATAGGAAAATCTTGATTTTGAGAGGAATGCCAGCCTTCCATAGCCCCCTAGCTATATCTAGCGTAGTACCCTCGGAGAGCTTGTCGTATAGGGATTTGACCGTAAATCTATTTGAGGCGGTGAACTTCCACGAGATCGTATCCGCCCCATTACTACGAGTCAGCCCTCCCAAGTTAGCCGACAAAGCGTCCCAGCTAGCGGCCTCCGTAGTCTCTAGAGTCCTAATGAAAGAGATGGCTGGAGGTTGGACGCGCATAGCATCGGCCACCATAATGTTGGTGTCCGTTGCCAATTGGTACAGTTCCGGGTGTGATTGCCATAGCGGCTCCTGACCCCACCAATGGTCGAGCCAGAAATGTGTGGACTTGCCATCGTTTACCCGGAACTGCGCACCCACTGTAAACGCCGGTCGGACCGCTTGGATCCCATTCCAAAAGGCCGAACCGTTGATTTTAGCCTTGAACAAATTCCCCTCCGGGAAATATTTAGCTAGGAGGATGTCTGCCAGAGTCCCGACTCGTTTTGGGCGAGACGCCACCACCACTTAGTAAGCAGGGCCACGGTCATGAGTTTAGAGTTCGTAATACCTAGGCCGCAAAAAAAATTTGGCCTACACGCCGCTGCCCATTTCACTAAGTGGTACTTGCGCTTGGTCCCAGCTCCTTCCCAAAAGAACCGAGAACGCGGAGTATCGAGTCTTGCGTGAACCCCATCCGCAAGTAGGAACATTCCCATTGTGAATATAGGAGGGGAAGATAAGCTCGAGTTGGTGAGGATGAGCCTCGCCGCCGAGGACATAAACCTACCCTCCAAGGGCTCACTCTGTTAGCGACTTTCCCATACAACGGTTCCCATTCTGCTATGGTAAGTTTCTTGGTCGAGATCGGGAGGCCCAAGTATTTAATCGGGAAGCTCCCTAGCTTGCAATTAAGTAGATTCGCAATCCGAGTGCTAGCTAGATCATCCATCCCAATGGTGATCACTTCGCTCTTCAGAAAGTTGATCTTAAGCCCCGATAAAATCTCGAACGCAAGAAGAAGTAACTTGGTAGTAGCTACGCTGTGGTCGTCATGTTCGAATAAGAGCATCGTATCGTCTGCGTATTGCAGATGCGTGACCCCTCCCGGAATAAGGTGGGCTACCAGCCCTTTAATGTGACCCGCTACCCTTACTTTATTAATCATGGCCGCAGGGCATCCGCAACAAAGTTTAAAATGAGCGGCGAGCTTGGGTCTCCCTGACGGAGACCACGCTTGTTACGGAAGAACTTGCCCATTGTGCCATTGATATTGACCGCTGTGTGCCCACTACACACGAGGTGCATGATGCGATGTACGAATCCTGCCTCAAAACCCTTTTTGAGGAAGACCTCTCGCACGAACTCCCAGTTAACGCGATCGTACGCTTTCTCGAAGTCTAATTTGAGCAGCACTCCCTGTGCCTTGGTCCGTTTCAGCTCGTGAACGATCTCTTGTAACGCAATTGGTCCCTCAAGGATGTTGCGGTGTTTGAGGAAACCCGTTTGACTAGAGCTAATAACTCGTTGAGCCACCGGAGCCAAGCGCGAGGCATAAGCTTTCGCGCAGATTTTGAACGGGACGTTGATCAAGGTAATGGGTCTAAAAAGCTTAATGTTATCCGCCCCTTTCACCTTAGGTATAAGGCTAATGGCTCCATAGTTCAAACGGGATAGGTCCACCGTGCCTAAAGCGAAGCCATTGACAATATCATAAAACAAGTGCTTAAGGCAGGGCCAAAACTTCTTAAAGAACTCAACAGGCCAGCCGTCCGGCCCAGGCGTCGTGCTCGTTTTCATGCCGTGTAGGGCCTGGTCTATTTCCTCAGGTAGGAAAGCAAGGGCTAGCCTGTCGTTCTCCTCCTGCGAGACACGCTCCGCGGTGTCCCACAGATCTCCGCGCAAGCGTAAAGGTTTTTCAGCGGCCGTCCCCAAAGACCTATGAAAAACTCGTAGATATGAGCCACAATTTGTTCCTGCGCCAACAGGATACCGTGGTCTGTTTGGAGACACAGAATGGTGCACTTCCTTTTCCGCCCGTTCGCGTAGGCATGGAAATATCCAGTGTTTGCGTCTCCTTTCGTGGCCCATTTGACTCCGCCCCTGCGTTGCCAATATTCCTCTTCCGCGCCAAAATCGCCGTCACTTGATTTTCTAAAGCGTACCTATGTGCCCACTCGGCCTCCGAGAAGGGACGACGATCTGCCTCCGCATCTAACAGCGCAATTGTCTCTACAATGCGCGCGCGCTCTTTCTTGGACTCGCTACCGTGGTTAGTGCCCCACCCGCGGAGGAAGGCACGCAGCTTGCCAGCAGCCGCGTTCCAGCTCTCTGCTGGTCCGCGTTGGGGCCCCAGGTGAGAACAAATCTCACCCAACGCTCTACCACCATCTGGTCAAATCCCTCCGCTTCGAACCAAGCCGTTTCGAAGTAGAACCTAGGGCTTCGACGGATGAGATCCTCCCCTGAGGAAAATATCAGCGGAACATGGTCTGATCCAATGCGCGTCTCTGCCACGAGAGAGCACATGGGAAACAGCACCTCCCACTCAGGCGTAAAAAAGACCCTATCCAGCACGCTACAGACCGGCTGCATTTGTTTGTTAGTCCAGGTATATCTGGCACCAGTCCGTGCTGCTTCCCGCAATGCTGCTGCCGCAATGGCATTATTGAATAAGGACACCCTCGTCCAATCAATATTAGCATTATTCTTATCCGCCCCCGAGCGGATCAAGTTAAAATCACCCCCTACCACCACAGGGAGGTTAATTGCCCTTTTGGCCCCAACCAGGTTGGTCAGTTCTAGTAGGAACGCCGGCGATTTGGAGTGGTCGGCAAGCCCATAAACACAAACGACCACCCACGACAAACCAGATACGCGATGTTTAATAGTAGCAGATAAAAGGAAAACACCAACATCCCAATGCAGAACATCACATACATCCTTATTACAACCCAACAGAATGCCACCAGAATGACCGACAGAGGGAACCCAATGCCAATCAAAACGTTCTAGGGGGTCATAAGCAAGCAATTCTCTGAAGGTAAAACCAGTTTTAATCGTCTCTTGTAGCGCTACCACGTCAATATGTTCTTTGGCCATGTATTCTTTAAGCTGCGTGCGCCGCCCACCGTGGCCACAGCCACGGAGATTCCAGAACATGTATCTCATCTAAATCACCCTGTTACGTAGGCGCACACCCCGAGAGGTCACCGCCTTCGCCACTCTCTTCCTAGCCGTCACTCGGCCAGCAGAAGGAAGGACACTAGCTTCCCTAGCTTGTGTCACCTCGTCGGGCACTCTCTCGTCACCAGCCTCTACTGGCACAATGGCTAACTCGTTGTTGTTAGCGCAGCGCACGGCGGCGGCCGCCAGCGCAGCCTGCGCCTCTTCCCTAGCATGCACAAGTGATATAATTTCGGACTGAGACCCTCGGGTCTCCACACCGCAGTCGTCTAGAATGCTCACCAGGTGCTCATCCGAGAAGGCATTTAGAATGCGGAAAGATGGCAAGGGATTACCTGCGGCGTCCATGTTCTTGTCGGCGATGCGGAGTTTGGCGCTCTCCAAGGAAGAGAGATCGCCGAGCTTGGCCTTGGCCCGAACGCTAGGAGCGCGCTGCACCACCGGAATTGCCTTGGTGCGCCTGGCCTTGTTGTTAGTTCCCGTCGCCCCCAGCGCCGCCCCCAACTCACCACCAAGGTCAGAAGTCTCCACCTCCGTAACCACCATCGCCTGCTTGCTAGCCAGTTTCCTCCCCGCCGTTTTCTTAGGTTGCCTGCCACCGCTATTGGAGCCCCGACGCGGAGCAGGCGTAAGGTCAGTACCCTCGATCACCACGCAACCAGAGTCCGTCCCCACGGCCACTGGAGAGGAAGAGGCTGGAAGAGAGGCAGCAGAGGAGACCCCGCCCGCGCCACTCAGAGTCGCCGCCACCTGGGTCGGGGCAAGGTTGGTCCCGTACTCGTTGAAGGAAAGCTCCAGCGACCTGGCTAGCGGAGGCACGCTCACCGCGGTGTCCTGAGTCGCCACCCCCATGGCACCAGTCTCAGCCGACAACGCACCCAGCTTATCCCAAGTTTCCGTGTCGATGGATGTATCCTGGATGCTATCGTCTTGATCCTCTCCCCTGTCATGCATCTTGGTGTCCTGGTTCACCGCACCACTAGGGCCGCCCTCGCACCCATGCGGCTCAATGCCTGGTCTAGCCCTGCCATGTTTGTCATTGCCCAGCGTCCGAGCGCCCGGATTCGCGTCCTTGGCAGGAGGATTGGAAGGGCCGGCTCCCAACACGGCCCGCTCACCACCCCTTTTGGGCAAGGTCTCGCGCTCCACCTTGATTTGATATCCCTCGTGGTTGAACCACACCTCGACGACACCATTCAGCTTCTCCGGGGCTTGGCAAGCAAGCTTCATCCGAACAGGCCCCAACCTGATCAGAGATAGTTCATCAACCAAGATTGGCCGGCCCAGCATCCGGAACCCCTCCCTGATGCGGTCTTCACGCCTATGCTTCTTTGAATGCCATGGAGCCGCACCCAAGTCTCCGGCATCACCATGGGCTGGACCTCCTCGTGTAGCATGTCGCGCACACGCGCAGTAATGTCATTGATGGACAAAAACAACTTACCACTTGACTTCGCCATATGTAACAGATCTACAGAAGGAAAGACCACCACGAAATCGTCATCGCCCACTTGTGTTACCTGCCAATCCCAATCTCCTGTCACCATGTGCTTCAGTTCTTGTTTGAGAATCCGAAGATTAAGCTTCCCCGGCTCCGCAGATAGGATGGCCGCGTTCTTGATGCGAGCATCGATGGGGGCTTCGGTCTCGTCCGCGTCCTCGAACTCTAGGCAGAAAAATCCTTCCCCAGATATGGCACTTCCCATGATTTGAAGGTGAAGCTGCCGGCCCCTCGTCGGACAATGAGCGGACGCGTGCCCTTCTTCCTTGCAGAGCACACAAAGGGGCAAGAACTTGCACTTGGATTGGAAGTGGCCGAGGCGCCCACACTTGAAGCACTCCACGTCCGGTGCCTCCTCCACTGGGATGGGTTCCTCCGCCGTACCCTTAGATGCAGAGGGCAGCGCCACCGCCAGTGGATCTGCACGCGGCTTCTTGGCCATTGGGTCCCCGTGGCCCCCACCACAGTTGGGATGTGTCTCATGCTTCCTCTCAAGCTCGCGTCGCCGCTGCTGAACCTTCTTTTTCTTCTTGCGCTCCTGTTGCTGGATCCACCACGGGGGAGGGGGACCCCAATCCCCCTCACGCCCGCCATGGTCGCGAGATCCGCCACGTTCTTCTCTGGCCTCGCGGCCACCCGAACGCTCACGCATCACGCGCTTCGCCTTGTCGCGCAGCTCCCGCTCCCTACGCCGTTCCGCCTCCGGATCTGACACCTCCATCGGCCTCTTGTCCGCACGCCGATCTCCCATCACCACCACCGCGAAAGATTGGAGGAGGGGGAGGAGGGGGGCAGATCTTGATTGTGCGGGCGGAGTGAGCGAGGCGCCGCACCTCGCGAGTGGTGGCTGGAAACCCTAAAAGGGGATCCAGGCAACCCCTCCTCACCCACTTATAGCCAGTGGTCGGGCGAGTGACGGGCCGAGGCG
The DNA here is from genome assembly GCF_018294505.1 of Triticum aestivum. Taxonomy (NCBI): domain Eukaryota; kingdom Viridiplantae; phylum Streptophyta; class Magnoliopsida; order Poales; family Poaceae; genus Triticum; species Triticum aestivum. The sequence continues at coordinate 524,419,436 of NC_057799.1, read as the reverse complement.
CGTTGGGCCGATGGGGCACTTGAGGCCGCGAGTCCGAGGCCGTCTCCAGGCCCAGCCCCACTGTAGGGCCAGAAAAGGCCCCAGACTGTCCCCCCAGCCCAGGCCTAGAACCCTCGTCCAGCCCCACACCCGACGTCATCCCAGGAAGGGCCCCCACCGTCGGCCCATCCGGCCCAACCCTAGGGCGCATCGTCTCCGGACCGCGCAGCACCCCCGCCGCCTCCGCCGCCGCCACCACAGGGGCCGCCGGCAGGCACGGCCAGTCCTCCCTGGTCCACTCCGTCTGCGCCACCATCAAGCTCGCCGCCGCCCCCGACGAACCGCCAGCACCCGAGCCCGAGCTGCACGCCCTCGACGGCAGCCAGATGCGTGAGGCCATGGATCTGGAGCCACGGCCGCTCGGCGCGAAGCGTCTCCCACGCCCCGAGCTCGAAGCCACACCGCTCTGCTTCGCCGCAAAGGCCACGAAGTCTCCAATCGACGGCCCTGCAGGCACCGCGCACAGGCCCCGCTCCGGATCCAGCTCCCCGCCATCGTCCTCCTCCTCCGAGTCCTCTGCCGCCAGCGCCCAGAAGCGGTTGTGGCGGCCGCCGTCCCCCGCTGCAGGCGAGCCGGCGCGGCCCTCCCCGCCGCTCGCCCGGTGTTCGCTCGCGCAGCGCCGGACCACAGACCAGCCCGCCGGCCCCGCCGCGGATGGCTGCCACACCGCAGCAGGCGCGTCGCCCGTGCTGTCGCCCGCGTGGTCGCCTATCTTAGACATCCTCCGAGAATCTCCAAAATCCATATCCAGAATTCATCCCTTTTCCCGTGGTTGTTTGATATAAATTTTTGTCGCCGCTGCTACTTGTGTATAGTTTGTGATCTCAGTTTATGTGACATTGCGAGTTGGGAATCCACAAGAATTATTGTTTTTTCCTTTGTAAAACACACTGCAAACGTGAGAGGCGACTTGTAGCACACACATCCCGAGGCACGAATTATTTGTGGCTGCCCGTTTGTGTCGTTATTGGCAAAGTGGACTGATCCCTGCATGTGTTTAGGGCTTAATTACGGTAAAGAGGGTCCACACGTACATCTTTTGACAGAGTGCATGCCCCACTCACCCTCCCCTAGCCCCCTCCCATGCTTTTGTTTTTTACTTTTAAATTTGAATCTATTATATATTTTGTAGAGTCTACTTTATATTACGTTTGTATATTTGTTTTTCTTGTAATGAGTGCTTTGAAACAAGATTAACTTTGAATACATTTTGACAAAGTTTTAAAAACTTCATCAAATTTCAACTATTAAAACTTGATAGGAACGAAAATGATAAACTCGCCAAGTTTCAGAAGCTAAAGCTTAAACCATAAACCCTAAGTCATAACCCCTAAACCCTAAACCATAAAAGCAAATGATACTTTGTAAAAGTTGATGAAATTTCGTAAAAACTTAATATTATGACTACTAAGTTTTAATACCTGAAACTTTGTAAAATTAAAGTGTAGTCAAAATGTGTTTAAAATTGGTCTTGTTCGAAAGTACCCATTGCAACGAAATTTGAACTTTCAATTCAAACGACATATTAGATTCATATTTGAAGATAAAATTTAAAAAAGGTACTCCCTCCGTTCCACAATGTAGTGCGCCCGCGTTTTCCCGAGTCGTTGTCTGTCCTCGATATGAATTCAGTGATATAATTTTTGCTCCCGTCGCAATCGGTCTTGTTGGTTAAATTTACGGTCAAACTTAGATCACGGGAAGCGCGGGCGCATTACATTATGAAATCGAGGGAGTATTTAGGTGCGTGTGCCTACAAACGTACATGTTTATGTACACATAAATATACAATCACTTCTGTGAATACATGTACGCATACTCTCTTTCTATAGGCACACTTTTGATATAATAAGCCGACGCAACGGAGAATAAAAAGTTATATTATGGGTCTCAATCATCAAAAGAATAAACAAGGAGGGTGATAAATATTAAATAAACATGGCCTTTTTAGCATGTGCAATTTTGAACACAGTGCAATCAAATACGCTCACATACACTCACATGCATTCATCTCTATGAACGCACGCTCCCATACCTTATCCCGAGTATCTTTGAGAGACTGAGCCGGGCAATAACTTTTTTCAATGCTAATCTAAATCAGGTCCCGCAACTTTTTTCAATGCTCATTTAGCCTCCTCCCGAATATCGTTGGAGCTCCGTCCCTGGTCGTAATCATCTGTCGGCGTTGCCCTTAACAAAAAAAAATGTTGGCGCCGCATTGACAGGCAAGCCATTCAGTGGAAAAAAGTTTCGACGAGGTACATTGTGGTAATTTGGTCTAGTGGAATTTTCTTTGCATGTGAAGACGCACAGGTAACGGAGGCGGACAGTATCCGCGTATGGCAAAGTGTGAGCGAGCGGGCTCTGTTGAGATACGCGGTTAACAAAGTATGGCTAGGCAAGGCGGGGGCGACTCTCTGCAGATGGAATAAGATTCTTCCTGCCTTGTCCTCGTTCTGGTAGTGTTTCTAGCATTGTCAGAGGGCATGTGAAGGTTTATCTTCGGTGGATCTCGCCAGATTCAGTCGGCCTTTGTCTTCGATGGGTCCATGTGGATCTTGTCTTCGTTCGTCTATGTCCGTGTGTCTATAGGTTGGATCCTTCCGATCTACACTTGGCGGATGCTATTCTGGTGCGCTGGTCCTATGGGATCTCAGCACGACGACTTCTCGACTGTCTACTACAATAAGGTTTGCCCAGCTCCGATGAGGGATGGACGAAGACGGCGGCGCGCCTTCGGCTCGCTCCAGTTCTAGTAGCCGTCGCTAGGTGGTCTGCGGATCTAGACGTATTCGGCGCGCCTTTGACCGTTGATGAATAGATCGAGAGTTATTCACGCAAAAAAACAAAGTATGGCATGTTTTTTACACCTTGATTTGAACCAGACAACTGGTGGTTAGAGCTATAACGCGTGTCCCTGCTGATCGCCACTGATCTCCTTGTATCGATGGCACAGACGAGGACAAATTACACCAGTATCACGAGGCAAGAAAAGAAAACACAGCACGCGGGTACGTTGCGGTCATCTGCCGCCTCAGTCGGACGTCCGACATTAGCCTACACGTTTCGACCGTGTACCGGCTGGTTGCCAGCAGCAGTCGCATCGCCCGGCGCCGACTACGTGTCTGCCGTCCACTGGTTTTACTTTTACGCATGGCTATCTACCTTGAGTCAGGAAGAAAAGAGACGGGACAATGACCAGCAGCAATGCTGCGCGCTCAGGACGCACTCTAGTGAGCTACTCGTATTAGGTTCTTATATACGAGGGTTTCAATACGACACGCCCTACTGAGCTACTGGGTTGCTAGCGTGGGATCGAGCGTCCTTGGAGTGGACAGCAACGCGTCCTTGGAGTGCACCGAGCCATGCAAGCCGCGGTCGGAAGCCAAATCGGTTTCCTTCCTTCCACCTAGGATACCTAGGATAGGAGAGCTAAGCTACGTGATCGATCGATGAGAGACCCCGGGAGCGGCTACGTAGCCCGGCTTTGGATTGGTCACGGGTGAAGGTGACGGAGCCCCGTAGGCCGTAGCGAACCTCCCGTACGTGCCTTTTGTCCGCTACCGTGACCATCAGCGGGAATAGTCGTCGGAGGCAGATCGCCGACGACAGGTGGGATAGGCCGGCGAGGCCTTTTGGCAAGATCGAGACCTCGCGCCCTCGGAACGGCGAAGCCCCGCGGGATCCGCCACAGTAATTAATTGCGTTGATTCCTCCGCAGCGACGGCCGTCGCTACCGCCTCCGCCTAGCCTACCGGAGTTGCACCGGTCCACGTCGACCATGGCGTCATGCTGTGGACAGTGGTTTGTTCTCTGGCGCAGGCGCAGCGAATCCGGCGGTCCCGGCGAATCCGGTCGTTGTCTGTCCTCAGGGCAAGTTTCAATTCATGGGCCAATGGCGCGAATTTTATCTCCGATTTCCTGTCGGCCCGGCTAAAAGTTGATCCGCTGCTCACCGATTCGTGCTTCGGCTGGTGGATTTGTGGCCGCCTGGTGGGTTTTGTCTCTTGCGGCACTAGGCCTCCGCGGCTCCACATGATCGCTACGGAGGCCGGACGTACGCCATGGGGCTACTCTTCCCTTGGAAAGGAAAGGAGGGGCGTCATCGACCTGTATCTGCCTTGATCTTTTTTCCTCCTGATGAAACGTCACCTTTCAGATTCACTGCTGTGCCTCGGCGGGGTTCACTGAATTTGTCTTTGTAGCCGGAACATGCTTCAGCTAATTAAGCACAGTTGAGCAAGGCCTTTTTTCCATCACATGCTTTAGTAGTTTATTTAGTATTTGTTCGTTTTTAGCTGCCTCGCTTCAGTGTTCGCACCACCTTGGCAATGCACCTTCATAGCTTCATATGCTCAAATCCATGTCAATCGCCCTTTTCTTTTCTTTTTTGCAGGTGATGTCAATATAGCACTAGACAGAATTTGCTACCCGGTTATTGATCAGACCTGGTGCACTTGCTCTTCTTATCTTATGATTATATATATATATAGTCACCTTGTAGCCGCCGCCGCCGCCACCCCCTCCACCTTCGTCCCCCGCCGCCGCCTGAGGAAGTCACCGGGCTAAGCCTGCGCGGCAGACGGCGGCGGCGGGCCTTCATCTCAGGCGCGGCGGGTGGCGGCGCGGGCCTTTCATCCCCACGCGACGGGATCTCAGACTGCTGCAGATCGGCGGCCCTAGACGTCGAGGTGCACGTGGCGGACATGGACGCCGCGTCAGCGGCCCCGGTCTTCTTTGGTGACCTTGGCGACCGTTGTGGCCGCGAGGGTGGCACGGCGCTTGGTTTGGGGGACTCGGCGCGGCTAAGCCCCTCATCTCCGCATGGTGCGGGTGGTGATGGTGGTGTCCGCTCAGATCTCTGGCCTGCTGTTGGGAGCCAGCGGGCAATAGCGTGGGGGCCGTCGTTCTGCCTAATAAAGGCGGCGGACGTAGGGTTCCTCTCGCGCCAAGACGAAGATCTGCTTCATGCGTGTCCTCCTTGATCTGGCCGGAGTGTCATGTTCTGGAAGGCTCCGACGGCGAACTCCCTTGGGCGCCTCATACCTGGAGATTGCTAGATTGGAAGGGATTCGTTCATGCGTGCCCATGTTTTTTCCGACCGTTTGGTTTCTGAAGGGAGCGGCGCGAAGTTCTGCTATTTGTTGCCATCATGGGACATGTCTTTTTCGTTCCATGGTGAAGTCAGAGGCAGAGAATGTCATGGAAGCTTTGATCTAAGGACTGGTATTGGTGGTTGGAGCCTTTGCGGTGATGAGGAATTTGCTTGGTGTTTCCGGACTTGTCGGGAGGATGGCCCCCGAGCAGGCAGATGGTCCAGGTCCATGCCCGGGTACCAAGACATGATGAACCTCAGCGCCAAGTTTGTGCCCGCGCGAGCCGCAGAAAGTCATGGAGTCGTTGCACGTCGGCCTCCAGCCAACGAGCCAGCCACGTGACGCTGTTGGCGCCACCGCCTCCGGGCAAAGGGCGTGCGTCATGCCCAACCCGGCCGAGAACAGCCTCTTCATCTGCTTGTCGATCTCGTTCAGGCGGGCCTCGGCAGCAAGGATGATCTCCGTAAAGGACCAAGTGGCGAACCGGTCGAAATCGACGCCCGCGTCCTCCTGGGCGATCCGGTGGAGGCGCACCATCTTCCCCGCCGTCTCCTGTGTCTTCGGAGAAGATCCTTGCAAAAGTGAAGAAATAAGTCAATTAGCAAGGCAAAGGGTCTGCCAGCTCGCAAGCCGGCGGGTCAATCGAAGAAACACTCACGAGTGAGAAGCTCGTCGAGATGTTGCGCTTCGCACATCATCCCGTTCTCCTGCACGGCCCATGCGCGGTTACGGGCCTCGAGCTCCTTCTCAAACCCGGCGCCCTTCTCGACGGCCACCTTCAGCTCGGCGTCCTTCGTGGCGGCCGCCTTCCCATGATCATCTGCCAGCTGGATCAACTCCGCCTGGTGGGCCTCCGACGCCTTGACGGCCTCCGCATTCGGCCGCTCCACCTCGGCCCGAAGCTGGTTGTTGTTAGCGGTGGCTTGGTCGCGCTGCTGGTCGGCTTCGGCCAGCCAGGTTCGTAGATCCGGCATCTCGGCCACGGCGGCTACGCGGCGGAACCACAAGTGAGAAGCCCGAAAGAAGAAAAAGACAACAACGCCTTAAGATTCGACCCGGCTGCTCCATAGTCGGCCCGAGTCTCGGGGGCTACACCCAGTGGGTGCGCTGACGCGTCCCCACTGGAAGCACGCGAGCCATACCTTGGGCTTGGCGAAGTGCCTCCTCCTTGGCGGCGAGCTGCGCCGTGGCGGTCCGGTATTTCTCCAGAAGCCGGTTGTGCGCGCAACCCGCATACCATCCACATGCTACGGAGGAACAAGTATCAGCAGAAAGCACAAGCGCATATAAGACATGACCCGGCTGCTCTGCAGCCTGCCCGGGCCTTGGGGGCTACACCCAGGGGTGCATTGGCGCACCCCCACTGATCGGCCGCAAAACAAGCCAAAGGAAAGACTTTAACGCAACGGCGCGCTCCAGGTCCCGCGTCCACTCCATCTTGCTTTGGACAAAGGCCTGCAGATGGCTCTCGCGCACCCAGAGCTTCTGGCGCACAGCGTCTGTGGCTGCATCCTCCTGGGCGCACGGCCCAACCACGACTTCGCCGGCGCCCGCCCAAGGTTGCTGCGACCCGGTGGCAAGGCCACTTCCCGATGATCACTCCATGTTCACGGTGGCCTCTGGCGGCACGACCACGACGGAGCTGCTACCTCCTTTCGGCTCCTCCACGGCCATCATCGATCCCGGCGTGCTGGCCGGCGTCGCCTACACCACATCGGTCGAGGGGCATCCTCCCCGCGACCTCCTCCCCAGGCCTCGTTCCCACTTGTCGGGTCGTTCCGGGGCGGCGTGTCCACGACGATCTCCTCGACGTTTTCTGAATCACCGTCGACCGGCTCCGCCTACCCCTCCAGGTCGTGCCCCTCGTCTGTCTGCAACTCCACAATCGTAGTGGCCGTTGCCGAGCCCTCCGCCCACTCCGGCCAGGCAAGGTCCACAGCGGTCCTCCCTCTCGCCTCGGCGGCCCTTGCCCACGCCTAGGCCGAGGCCTCCCTCGCCGCCCTCTCGGCTGCCGCCAAGTCCTCCTCGGCCGCCACCATGTCCCTCCAGGCGAGCTGCTCCATGTCGGCTGGGTCCAGGCCGAGGTCCACCCAGGGCGGTTCTTGCCCACGCTCGAGGGCGCTGCTCCGGGTCTTCCTGAAAATGACCTCGTTCCCGGACGCAGCCGCTGTCGCCGCCAGCGCCAGCTCGAGGGTTGACCTGCGCATGGTGAAGACAACATGAGAGAGATATAGCCAAACGGCGAACGGAGACCAGCAAGTACACTTACCCGATGGCGTTGGGGGTGGCCCATCTTGGTGCCACGGCTGGGGCGGCCCGGCGCGCCTTCTTGGCGGCGCCTTGATCCGAGCCGGCTGCGCCTCCGCCACGCGCTTCGCGGTTGGCCGTGTCGCCACCGACTCTTTCCCGTGAGGCCGGCTCGCGGGACGGCCCAGTCCCAGCCGTCTTCTTCAATCGCCTTGGCCGGTCGATGCTGACATCTACTCCCGGCGGCGGCGCTGCACCGCCACCTCCCGTCAGACCCTCGTCGTCGTCAGTCCAGTCGCATAGAAGACCTGGATGGGGAACTTACCCGCATGGTGTGCCGCGTCGGCATCAGCGCCAGCCGGCTGTGTTTCAGCCCCCCCCCACACACACACACGTTCTCGGCGACGGACTCGCCCTCGTCCGAGTCGGGGTGCTCGTGCGCCAAGACATGCGTCCTCGGTCCATCACGGAATTGTTAGGCCGCGAGCAGTCACGGCTCTCGTATCGCGTCAGGAAGGAAGAAAAGCTCAGACATTGCAAAAAATGGGGACCAGGGACTCACCGCTGGCGCCGGATGTTGCTGACCATAGGGCGCCTGTAACGCCCCAAGACCGACGCTCCAGACGCCTTCCTTGCTTTTCGTTATCATCGCGTGTATTCATTTGTTTGTTGCATTCATCATCGCATCATACGCATTGCATCCGCTGTTTTCTTAAACTCGTGGTCCGGTCGTAGTTGCCGCTTCTTCATCGCCTCTGTTGACCTTTCTCAGTCCGACCATTCTTTTGTTGCCCGATCGTTTGACCCTCTCTACACAATACTCAAACCCCTCACGCGTGTCCGAAAGCTGTCCGAACCCGACTCAGGCTGGCGTTACCGATGGGTCCGGATCGTCCCCAAACATCTATAAAATATCTCTGTTTTCTTATTTGGACTCCCTAACCCATTTATTTCGAACCGCCCGATCACGATCGGAGGATCCAAATCGTCCCCTTTTCGTATATATATAGACCCCTAGTCCATTTTGGACAAACCCTAAAAACTAGGTCATTTGTCCCCCCTAGCCGCCGCCACCGCAGCCTCCTCCCTCCTCAGATCAGCCGCCGCCACCCATCAGATCCATGCATCCGCAGCGCCACCCACCTCCCTCGTTTTCTTCACTGGACCAATCCCGCAGCCTCCTCTCGATTCACCAGTCAGCCACCACCATAATCTTCAAATCCATCGATCCACCCAACCACGCGTCTTGCTCCTCCTGTGCACCCCGCCTTCGCCCACCGTGCCTCGTCGGATCGGCCTCGCCGGAGACCAGCGCCGCTCCACCCCGTCTCCAACTCCGGTCACAGTTCCGCCTCGCTCGCTGCTTCTCCTTCCCGTCTTCTTCTCCCGTTCCCTCGGATCCCGCTCTTACCTGCTCTCTCTTCTCCAGGAAACCAGCAGGAGCATCGTCCTCTCGTCGCCGCTGCCTTCCCCTCGTCTCCCCGTGCAGACCACCCAAGGCTACCCATGGAACTCTGCCGCTGGGCCTCCTCCTCGCCTAGCCACTTCGGCGGCCAGCAAGCCGGCCACGCGCCCCGCCATCAGGCCCGGATTCCTCGCCGTCGGCCGCCCGCGACCTCCTCCTCCCGAATCTGCTCTGCCTCGTCAGCTGCACCAAGTCCCTCTGCTTCCCTGCTCCAGTTCGAGCGTCAAGCACCGCTGCCTCCCCTGCCGACTTGAACCCCGCCGGATCCGATGGCTCGTAGCACCGCCGCCGCTGCCGCCAAGTACCTCGCCGGAGAATGACGTCGCGCGCCTGGATCCGCGCCCCTCCGTCCCCTGCGCCTCCATCTCTTCCTCGCCGCCGAACTCCTACTTCAAGCCGCGCCGGAGCCCCACTCGTTCTGCTCAGGAATGAGCACACCCCAGCGCCTCTGCTTCGAAGGGCCGACGCCTCCAGCGCCCGCGTTGATCGAGCACAACCCAGTTCGCCTCTGCTTCCAGACGGGCCTCAGCCCATGGGTGAGCAGCCCTCTAGCCCCTCTGCTCTGTTGGGCTAGCCAGTTTCGGCCCGCTTATCTTTTTTTCAGCGTCTGTGAATTTAGCTAATTATCCAGAGTTGGCAGTTTTGTAGAAAAACCCTCATGATCATGCATTTAATAACTCCAGAACTGTGCATCATATGTAAATAATTTATACATGTAAATGCTTATAATTTTGATCTAGTTTCATAATATGCCACTTTCATCCATGTTAAAAAATGTTTAAATGTGTTGTTTGATTTAATTTGCTTAAATGCCATGTTAAAATGATTTAATTCATAACTAAATAACCGTAGCTCCAAATTTAATAAACTATATATGTAACTTGCTTGGAAAAATGTCTAGTTTAACATGGTGGCATTACTTTGCATGTTTAAAAACTCTAAACCGGACATGCATCATACTTGTTTGTGCACCGTGCCATGTTGATGTGATGGTTGTTTACCATGTTGTTTGCTTCTTTCCGGTTTGCTTCTCTGGTTAGCTTCGGTTTCGTTTCGGAGTTGTGAGGATTCGTTCGACTACGCCCGTTCGTCTTCTTGTTGGACTCGTTCTTCTTCCTTGCGGGATCTCAGGCAAGATGACCATACCCTCGAAATCACTTCTATCTTTGCTTGCTAGTTGTTCGCTCTATTGCTATGCCGCGCTACCTACCACTTGCTATATCATGCCTCCCATATTGCCATGTCAAGTCTCTAACCCACCTTTCCTAGCAAACCGTTGTTTGGCTTTGTTACTGCTTTTGCTCAGCCCCTCTTAAAGCGTTGCTAGTTGCAGGTGAAGCTGAAGTTTGTTTCATGTTGGAACATGGATATGTTGGGATATCACAATATCTCTTATTGTAATTAATGCATCTATATACTTGGTAAAGGGTGGAAGGCTCGGCCTTATGCCTGGTGTTTTGTTCCACTCTTGCAGCCCTAGTTTTCGTCATATCGGTATTATGTTCCCGGATTTTGCGTTCCTAACGCGGTTGGGTGTTATGGGAAACCCTTGACAGTTCGCTTTGAATAAAACTCCTCCAGCAAGGCCCAACCTTGGTTTTACATTGGCCTAACAACTTATTACCCCTTCCCTTGGGTCAGCCAACCCGAGGGTCATCTTTATTTAGCCCCCCCGGGCCAATGCTTCTCTAAGTGTTGGTCGGAACTAGAGCCACTTGCAGCGCCCCCTCGGGGAAACTTGAGGTCTGGTTTTAGTTGTACGTAGTGCTCATCCGGTGTTGCCCTGAGAACGAGATATGTGCAGCTCCTATCGGGATTGTCGGCACATCGGGCGGCTTTGCTGGACTTGTTTTAGCATTGTCGAAATGTCTTGTAACCGGGATTCCGATACTGATCGGGTCTTCCCGGGAGAAGGAATATCCTTCGTTGATCGTGAGAGCTTATCATGGGCTAAGTTGGGACACCCCTGCAGGGTATAAACTTTTGAGAGCCGTGCCCGCGGTTATGTGGCAGATGGGAATTTGTTAATGTCCGATTGCAGATAACTTGACAATTAACTTAATTAAAATGCATCAACCGCGTGTGTAGCTGCACCTAGTCCCTCTGCTTCCCTGCTCCAGTTCGAGCGTCAAGCGTCGCTGCCACCCCTGCCGACTTGAACCCCGCCGGATCCGATGGCTCATAGCACCGCCGCCGCTGCCGCCAAGTACCTCGCCGGAGTTGGTTCAACCTTTCTAATTTTCATTCCGGAGTGCTTCAACAATTCATGGTGGTGTTTCTTGTCGTCATTCTCGGATTTTGAAGACCGAAGAAGAGTTTCTCTTCAATCTTACCCGTTCTTCCAAATATGCGAAGTTCAAGCTTGATGCCATCCTCTCATAATTGTTTTCGATTGTGAGAATTCTTTTCATACCCATCCGGAGCATTTCATGAGTTGTTTCCATTTTTTCCTTCGAAGGCCATCATTTCATAATTCCTCATTCTCAGCTTTCAGCTCCCGTTCTCCAAATCTTACCGGTGCATCATTCAAGTATTCTCTAATCAGCTCGTGATCTCTTCGTTCTCACGTATTTAAATTCTGTCAAGTATCTTTATTCGTTTTCTAATTCTTCCCGATGAATTGCGCCTTTACTAATTTCATTTCCAATTCTTACGGTGGTTCGTTCAAGAGTTCTCTTCCTTGGTTATCATATCAATTCATTCGTTTGTTCCAAATCCTGCCGGCGGATCGTTGAAGACTTTTCTCAAGTTTGCGCTATATCTATCTTAATCCCTTCTACGAGAATAAGTAGTATGCCAAATCCGTTGCTTGTCATCAATATAAATTGATGAAGGATACGCATAACATAATTCTTGTTCTTGTTTCATCCAAGTGATTAATTCCTTCTTCTGGAGTTCGTAGTGATATCAATTTCTCAGTTATATGTGTTCATCTTCTTCTGGAGTTCCAAGTTTTCCGCATTATCTTGTCGCGAAGCTCCATCTAAATCATCACAAGGCTTCACCTTGTGTTGTCAACTTCTCTTTCTTTCTATCATCCTTTTGTTTACCGGAGTTCTTCATGGAGGCTCTACATGGTGCTTCGTCAAGGATTCCTTTCATTCTTCAATTGTTCTTCAAGATTTCTCTCGGAGTCAAGATCTGTCAAGCTATACTCTAAAATAAACATGGTGCTCAACACATGTTTGTTTTGAGGAGTTCAAGCATTCTTCATCTTGCATTCCGAAGTGCAATTCTTTCTACAATATCTTTTGAGGTGGTGTTATGTCCTTCTTGAAAATTTCCATTCATGTTCCATGATTCACTTGTTGTCAAGAATGAGGTATTTTAAATCCATCAATCTCTTTGTTGGAGGTATCTTGGGTTATATTTCACCTAAAGCTTTCCCTAAGGATTGTTGCTATTTATGGTGCTTATAAATGATCCAAGTTTTCTCCTATCCTCTTGGTGAAAGAAGTTTTTCATCTCGTTGGTGTTATCAATTATATTAGTTGTTTCCGTAGTGGCAGAATTTCACCTCTATTTTGAGAAGTTTTTCCATAAGCCCACTACAAGCTTATTCGTTTCGTTGTTGGTTTTCCAACAACTCCGTTCTATCCTTCTTTTAAGGATGCTCTCTCAAATTCACTTAAGGTAGAACATGTTGTTTTCTTCTCCGTTCTTTTCATTGCATTCTTTCATTTCTACCGGAGGCATTGTGATATTGCTCTCTTCGACCCATCTTCTTGTTTTGTCAAGATCATCTTCTTTCCTTGATTATTCTTTTAACCGGAGTGTTGTGTCATCTCCTCAATTTCTTTTCATCTTATCAAGTTTTCCTTCTCTTTTTCAACCGGAGTGCTGTCAAAATTATGTCATTCTTGTTCCTTGGCTATCTCGTTATACCGGTGTGGTTTCATATTCTTTTGGTTTGTTAAGCCCTTGTTTCATGTCTTTCAACCCACAAGGTTCTCATAATGTTCCTTGTTCCCCTTTTCTAACGGAGTGTTTGTAATCTCATTCATCTCCGTTGTATTCTTTTCTCAGAATTGTTTAACCTCTCAAGGTTCTTTGGTTTCACTCCTTTGTACAAGAAGCAACTTAGATTTACCTCTTCTCTTTCTTTTCTGCTTCTCTCCGGTGCCATCCTAGATCTCGGGACGAGATCCTCTTGTAGTGGTGGAGTGTTGTAACGCCCCAAGACCGACGCTCCAGACGCCTTCCTTGTTTTTCGTTATCGTCGCGTGTATTTATTTGTTTGTTGCATTCATCATCGCATCATACGCATCGCATCCGCATGTTTTCTTAAACTCGTGGTCCGGTCGTAGTTGCCGCTTCTTCATCGCCTCTGTTGACCTTTCTCGGTCCGACCATTCTTTTGTTGCCCGATCGTTTGACCCTCTCTACACAATACTCAAACCCCTCACGCGCGTCCGAAAGCTGTCCGGACCCGACTCAGGCTGGCGTTACCGATGGGTCTGGATCGTCCCCAAACATCTATAAAATATCTCTGTTTTCTTATTTGGACTCCCTAACCCATTTATTTCGAACCGCCGATCACGATCGGAGGATCCAAATCATTCCCTTTTCGTATATATATAGACCCCTAGTCCATTTTGGACAAACCCTAAAAACTAGGTCATTTGTTCCCCCTAGCCGCCGCCACCGCAGCCTCCTCCCTCCTCGGATCAGCCGCCGCCACCCATCAGATCCATGCATCCGCAGCGCCACCCACCTCCCTCGTTTTCTTCACTGGACCAATCCCGCAGCCTCCTCCCGATTCACCAGTCAGCCACCACCATAATCTTCAAATCCATCGATCCACCCAACCACGCGTCTTGCTCCTCCTATGCACCCCGCCTTCGCCCGCCGTGCCTCGTCGGATCGGCCTCGCCGGAGACCAGCGCCGCTCCACCCCGTCTCCAACTCCGGTCACAGTTCCGCCCCGCTCGCTGCTTCTCCTTCCCGTCTTCTTCTCCCGTTCCCTCTGATCCCGCTCTTACCTGCTCTCTCTTCTCTAGGAATCCAGCAGGAGCATCGTCCTCTCGTCGCCGCTGCCTTCCCCTCGTCTCCCCGTGCAGACCACCCAAGGCTGCCCATGGAACTCTGCCGCTGGGCCTCCTCCTCGCCTAGCCACTTCGGCGGCCAGCAAGCCAGCCACGCGCCCCGCCATCAGGCCCGGAACTCCTCGCCGTCGGCCGCCCGCGACCTCCTCCTCCCGAATCTGCTCTGCCTCGTCAGCCGCACCAAGTCCCTCTGCTTCCCTGCTCCAGTTCGAGCGTCAAACGTCGCTGCCTTCCCTGCCGACTTGAACCCCGCCGGATCCGATGGCTCGTAGCACCGCCGCCGCTGCCGCCAAGTACCTCGCCGGAGAATGACGTCCCGCGCCTGGATCCGCGCCCCTCCGTCCCCTGTGCTTCCATCTCTTCCTCGCCGCCAACTCCTGCTTCAAGCCGCGCCGGCGCCCCACTCATTCTGCTCGGGAACGAGCACGCCCCAGCGCCTCTGCTTCGAAGGGCCGACGCTTCCAGCGCCCGCGTTGACCGAGCACAACCCAGTTCACCTCTGCTTCGAGACGGGCCTCAGCCCATGGGTGAGCAGCCCTCCAAGCCCTCTGCTCTGTTGGGCCAGCTAGTTTCGGCCCGCTTATGTTTTTTTCAGCGTCTGCGAATTTAGCTAATTATCCAGAGTTGGCAGTTTTGTAGAAAAACCCTCATGATCATGCATTAAATAACTCCAGAACTGTGCATCATATGTAAATAATTTATACATGTAAATGCTTATAATTTTGATCTAGTTTCATAATATGCCACTTTCATCCATGTTAAAAAATGTTTAAATGTGTTGTTTGATTTAATTTGCTTAAATGTCATGTAAAAATGATTTAATTCATAACTAAATAACCGTAGCTCCAAATTTAATAAACTATATATGTAACTTGCTTGGAAAAATGTCTATTTAACATGGTGGCATTACTTTGCATGTTTAAAAAACCTAAAATATTGTTTAGGGCAGAACAGTAGCAAATTCTAAATATGCATATGAGATTTTCCGGAATTGTTGTTTCTTATTTCCGGCCTCATTTAAACTTGCCTAAATAGTTATTTTAATTATGCTTCACCTCTTGCCATGTTTAACAACATTTAATATTGTTGGGTACATAAACGCGAGTGAATTAAATGTTTGAAATGTGGTGCATCGTCAATATGCAACTCGTTGCATATTGTGCTCCACTTAACTTGTAGTATTGTTTGTGCGCTTTGCCATGCCATGCCTATTTAAACCGGACATGCATCATACTTGTTTGTGCACCGTGTCATGTTGATGTGATGGTTGTTTACCATGTTGTTTGCTTCTTTCCGGTTTGCTTCTCTGGTTAGCTTCGGTTTCGTTTCGGAGTTGTGAGGATTCGTTCGACTACGCCCGTTCGTCTTCTTCTTGGACTCGTTCTTCTTCCTTGCGGGATCTCCGGCAAGATGACCATACCCTCGAAATCACTTCTATCTTTGCTTGCTAGTTGTTCGCTCTATTGCTATGCCGCGCTACCTACCACTTGCTATATCATGCCTCCCATATTGCCATGTCAAGTCTCTAACCCACCTTTCCTAGCAAACCGTTGTTTGGCTTTGTTACCGCTTTTGCTCAGCCCCTCTTATAGTGTTGCTAGTTGCAGGTGAAGCTGAAGTTTGTTCCATGTTGGAACATGGATATGTTGGGATATCACAATATCTCTTATTTTAATTAATGCATCTATATACTTGGTAAAGGGTGGAAGGCTCGGCCTTATGCCTGGTGTTTTGTTCCACTCTTGCCGCCCTAGTTTCCGTCATATCGGTATTATGTTCCCGGATTTTGCGTCCCTAACGCGGTTGGGTGTTATGGGAACCCCTTGACAGTTCGCTTTGAATAAAACTCCTCCAGCAAGGCCCAACCTTGGTTTTACATTTGCCTAACAACCTATTACCCCTTCCCTTGGGTCGGCCAACCCGAGGGTCATCTTTATTTAGCCCCCCTGGGCCAATGCTTCTCTAAGTGTTGGTCCGAACTAGAGCCACTTGCAGCGCCCCCTCGGGGAAACTTGAGGTCTGGTTTTAGTTGTACGTAGTGCTCATCCGGTGTTGCCCTGAGAACGAGATATGTGCAGCTCCTATCGGGATTGTCGGCACATCGGGTGGCTTTGCTGGACTTGTTTTACCATTGTCGAAATGTCTTGTAACCGGGATTCCGAGACTGATCGGGTCTTCCCGGGAGAAGGAATATCCTTCGTTGATCGTGAGAGCTTATCATGGGCTAAGTTGGGACACCCCTGCAGGGTATAAACTTTCGAGAGCCGTGCCCGCGGTTATGTGGCAGATGGGAATTTGTTAATGTTCGGTTGTAGATAACTTGACACTTAACTTAATTAAAATGCATCAACCACGTGTGTAGCCGTGATGGTCTCTTTTCGGCGGAGTCCGGGAAGTGAAAACGGTTCTTGTGTTATGGTTATGCGTAAGTAGTTTCAGGATCACTTCTTGATTACTTCTAGCTTCTCGACCGTTGCGTTGCTTCTCTTCTCGCTCTTATTTGCGTATGTTAGCCACCATATTTGCTTAGTGCTTGCTGCAGCTCCACCTCATTACCCCATCCTTCCTATAAGCTTAAATAGTCTTGATCTCGCGGGTGTGAGATTGCTGAGTCCTCGTGACTCACAGATTCTACCAAAACAGTTGCAGGTGCCGACGATACCAGTGCAGGTGATGCTACCGTACTCAAGTGGGAGTTCGACGAGGACCTTGGTCGTTACTATGTTTCGTTTCCTGTTGATCAGTAGTGGAGCCCAGTTGGGACGATCGGGGATCTAGCAGTTGGGTTATCTTCTTTTCTTTTGGCTTTGACCATAGTCGGTCTATGTGTGTACTCTGATTGATGTGTGTTTTATTTAAGTATTGTGTGAAGTGGCGATTGTAAGCCAACTCTCTTTATCCTATTCTTGTTCATTACATGGGATTGTGTGAAGATGACCCTTCTTGCGACAAAACCTACAATGCGGTTATGCCTCTAAGTCGTGCCTCGACACGTGGGAGATATAGCCGCATCGTGGGTGTTACATCGCCTTCCCAAAGGTCCAATCTGCGGCCAACCCGGCCTTGGATATGCTGTTGACCTGGTCGGTTATTTGCACCGACGTTAGCTCCCGCGTCGACATTAAGGTGGGATCCTGCCGGCGATGGTGTGCACCCGGCGCTGCAGTGGCAGCACCCGCCGTGCGATGAAGGTGGCGATGAGATCCGTCCTCGTGAGCCCCTCGCGCGCCGTCATCTCGGCAATCCGGCTGCATAGGTTCAGCATCTCCTGCGATGGGTTCTTGGGAGGGTGGCTCCAGTTCATCTTGGCAAGCGGCAACTCGTCGACGAACGGTGGCAAGTTGATGCAGTCCACCCTCGGGTCAACGTTGCGCACATAGAAGAACAAGTTCTGCCACTTCTTGGCAGAATCCTCGATGGGCATCTTGGGGAACGGCCCGTTCGGCCGGCCCGAGACCACGGCGGCCCCGCAGTCAGACATGACATTGGTCGACGGCCCTTACTGCTTGAGGAAGAAGAGCCTGGCCCACAGCTCTGTGTCCGGCTCCACGCCCAAGTAACCGTCTTAGAGCGTGGCGAAGACGACGAGCTACAGCACGGTGTTAGCGCCCAGATGGTGTGGTTGCAGCCCCGAGAAGTTCAAGAAAGATCAAAAGAAAAGGCTCGCGGGAAGACCGAACACGTGCTTGAAATGGGTATAGAATACCACGTGCTT